>NW_016690471.1:190543-218007 GCF_001604755.1 Lepidothrix coronata
CCTGGACCTGTTGGCCACACTGTTCCTGAGCCAGGCCAGGATCCATTGGCCCTCTTGGCCACCTGGGCACACTCTGGCTGGGTTGGCAGGGACCGCAGGGATTGGTCACTCCCATAGGCAGGGGTACCTTTGCCAGCCCAGGTTGCTCCAAGTTCCAGCCTGGAACACTCCCAGGGATGGGGCAGCCACAGCTTTTCTGGGAAATCTGTTCCAGCCCCTCCCCACCCTCACAGGGAAGAATTTCCTCCCAACATCCCATCTATCCCTGCCCTCTGGCAATTTGAAGCCATTCCACTTCCTCCAGGTCCCTGTCAGCTCCTTCAGGTCCTGGAAGGCCACGATTAGGTCACTCTGAAACTTCTCTTTTCCAGACTGAACAATCCTAATTCTCCCAGATTTTCCTCACAGGAGAAGAAAGGGGGAAGTTGGAGGGAAAACCCCAGAGGCACCAAGACCTCAGGAATGAGGGAGACATTTACAGTGCTCAGCTGGGCTGGGCGACAGCTCCTGGAAATGGCTCCTGGAAATCCCTTCCTGTCCTATTTTTAGGGGTTTTTTTCCCTCCAGAATTCGGGTTTGGGAGGTCACACTCTGTGTGTGCTCCCACTCCCACAGCTCTCCCTGCTCCCCACCATCCCACGTGGCAGAAGGCACAGCTCCCACAAACACCCCCACAAACACCCCCGGCCAGGCGTGGGGAAAACTCCCACGGGAGGATACCCCGGGATGGACAGGCTGGAGAACCCCCCGGGGCAGAGCAGGGGCTCCGGGGCCGTGGCCGGGGCTCTGGGGCCGTACCTGGCTGGCGTAGAAGTGCCCGATGATCTTCACGATGACCTGCTCGTTCTCGTCAGGGGTCTGGTCCCGCGGCACCACCACCTCGGCTGCCGTCAGGTTCTGCAGCTCGTTGACCTGCGGGGAAGGGGTAAAAAAAAAGGGGATGAGTCCTTCTGTGAAATCCCATCCATCCCCCCAGGAATCCCGTCCCGGGGCTGTCCCATCCCCCGGCCCAGCTCACGGTCTTGCCGCCTTTGCCGATGACCCTTCCCGCGGCCGAGGCGGGCACACGGATGTGCGTCTCCAGCTTCACCTCCTCCTTCGGCCCGAAGAAGTTCTCCTCCTTCAGCTTCCCGTAAATCCTGCCCTGTGCCTGTGGAAGGGGTGGAGCACGGAGTCAGGCACCACCCAAAAATGTCCCACCCCTGCATGTCCCCCCCAGCTCAGTGAGCTCCATCCCCGGGACCCGGGCTGGGACAGCATCCCACAAAATCCCAGTTCCTTGGAGTTTCCAGCCAGCTCAGCCCCCGGGAGGGCTGATCCCGGGTTTACCCGGCTGCACACGGGGGGGCTTGACATGGGGGTCACCACCCTGCTCCTCCCTTCCCAGCTGCCCAGGGCGGCACAGAGGGACCCCCCAAATCCCCCAGGGTGTTGGCAGCACGGGGAGAACCTTGAACTGGGCTTCTGGAGGGCCCGTGATGACGACCATGCGCACTTTGGAGTCCGGCGTCTCCGGAGGGGCGATCTGGAGAGGGACACAGACACGGGGTGACATCGCAGCGTCGGCCCCCGGCCCCGCTGAGGTGTTTTGGGTGGGTTTCCCGGGAGAAACGCTCCCTCTCTTGGGGAGGTGGTGGCGGAGGGCGGGTCCCCCCCAGGGCAGCCCTACCTTGATGGAGGCACTTGCGAACCGGGAGAGCTGCTTGATGTGCTGGCCCTTCTTGCCGATGATGGCCCCGACCGCCTGGGCGGGGATGAACACGTGCACTGTCTCCTGCTCCGGGGGCTGCAGGGATGGCAGGGAGGGCTCAGTGTCACCACTCGGGGCTCAGTGTCACCCTTCAAGCCCCGAGTGACACCCACAGTGCTCCCAAGGGCACAGGGCTGAGCCACCAGCAGACCCCGTGGGAGCCAAGCGCCTTCTCAAGAGATTAAGGGCCCAGACCCCGCTCCCACGCTGGAGCTGCCGGCAGCAGGGAATGCTGAAGGCTTGCTGGGCATCCCACAGCTCTTCTCCATGCGGGAGACAGCCCTGAGCTGGAAGCAGGAGCGGTTGGAGCTGCCCAGGGATCACCTACCATGAAGGAGCTGTATGGGGCGGCCCCCGAGACGCTGCTGGGTGGTGGAGGCACCGCGTTGGAGGAGGCAGGGAAGAGGCCGACAGCAGCCAGGTTAAGGCCAGGGATGAGGTGGGACTGTAACTGAGGAGAGAAGAGGGTGTTACCTTTGTCAGGGCATCAGCCCAGAGGGCTCCCGGCAGCCGGGGGAGGAGGGAGCCCACTCACACTCATGGCAGCCACGTCGTTCTCGTAGGCTTCCCTCACTTTCTTCATGATCTCCTGCTCTGCCTTGCAGCAGTTCTCGATGGAGCCCTTCACCGTGATGGTCCTTTCGGGGTTGTACAGGGTCAGGTCCTGCAAGCTGGTGGGAAGGAGTGTCAGCACCGAGACCCTGCTCCATCAGGACCTCCAGCCCTTCCAAGGGGTCCCACCGAGGTGCTGGGGACACGGGGGGCCACTGCCACGCTCAGAGCAGGGCCCAGCACCATGGTTTGCACTGGGAAGTCCACTCTGCCTTCCCCAAAAACGGGATTTAAGAGTAAAACTCCGGTCCTGGCCATCAAACCAGCCTGGGCTGAGCTCTACAGCCCTGAAGGGGTGGGAGGAGACACTGATGGGGTGGTGAGGGGACACGGAAGGGATGGAGAGGGGACACCAGAGGGGACACCAGAGGGATGGGGAGGGGAATACAGAAAATATAACACCAAGGTTTTTCCAGAGAGCTCTGGGCACTAAAGCATCTCTGCCCACTCATCCCCTGCCTCCTCCCCGTCCTGCCCCGGGCTGTGGAAGTTCTGCCCTGGTTCCCCCCCAAAGGGAACAGGAGCCTTACGACGAGATGGTGATTTTGGTCTCCGTGTCCTGCTCCACCTTCTTCAGGTTCCGCCCCTCCTTGCCGATCAGGCGCCCCACGAAGTTGTTGTGGGCCAAGATTTTCAGAGGCACTTCGTCAGCCCTTGAGAGAGGAACGGGGGGAAAACCCAACATGAAGGACCAGGGCAGCCAGAAGAGGAGGGGTTTGGTGCAGAGGGATGAGGGAAGCTGGAATCCCACTGCCTGGAGTCCCCCAGGACAAAGCTCCTGCCCCTGTGGGAGCAGCACAGAGCCCAGGGAAGGGACACACGAGGGAAATCCTCACGTCTTGGTGTCCTTCGCCTCCTTCTGCATGATCTCCAGGATCATCTTGCAGGCAGCAGAGCAGCCCTCGGGGGTGGAGTGGATGCTGATGGCTTTTTCTGCGGCCCCCGCGTTTTCTTTCCTGTGCACGTCGATCCTGGAAGGGCGGGACGGGAGCTGGGAAGCAGCTCCGTGGCTTCCCGAGGCCGGGAACACCGGCTGCTCCGCTCCCCCTGCAAACCTGGAGCTCACACCCCGCTCTGGGGTTACATTTGCACCCAGGGAAGGCAGGAGGGGCGAATCCTGGCTCGACATTCCCCGTGGATGCAGAGCTCAGGAACTCCGATCCCCCCATTCCAAATAAGGCACCAGCATCTATTTATTTTAAGCCGCAGGAGTGATTAAGGGGTGGAACAGGCACGTGTCTGGGGACGGGGTGGGCTGTCCATCACCCCACATCCCAGATAAGGCCTTGGGGGACCAGAGCCGTGGCCAACACGAGCTCAGGGGCCAAACCCTCGAGCACAGGGGGGGAGTTCAACAAATCCGGGTTAAAGGAGCCTGGCTGAGCCCCACCCCAGCCCTGGCAGAGGGAGATTCCGAGGGAAGAACAGCCAGAGAGCCTGGCTGGGGCAGGGAATGGGGAGGTGGCTCCTGGACACACAGCCCTGCACCCCAAACAACCCATTTCCCAAAAAAAAAAACCCCAAACCAGCATCTTAATCACTGTGAGAGCAACAAGGGTGGGAGAAGGGACTCACTTGGACTGGGTCTGCTTGGTGATGTTCCTGATGGTGGCCCCTTCCTTGCCGATGATGGCCCCCACGTACTGGGTGGGCACCAGCAGCCGCAGGGGGATGTCCACGGGCTGCTGCTTGACCGGAGCCCCCGCGGAGACGGGGGAGCCCTGTCGGGGGGCCCCTCGGGCCCCAAAACCCCCCCGGCGCCCGTTCTCCGGCCCCGGCACCGACTGCTCGTCCGGGATGTAGGAGACCTTGAGCGCGTGGTTCTCCAGCTGGTGCCCGTTCAGCTTCATGATGGCTCTGGGAAGGGAGGAAGGGTTGGGGTCCCGGTCCCTCCCGGGGTGCAGGTCCCCCCTGGGATGCAGGTCCCCCCTGGGATGAGCTCAACCCCAAACCAAACCTTCCCTGGTGCGGGAACACCCCCAGCGCTGGGAGGACCTGGCACCCAGAGGGACTTTGGATGAGCCCAAATATCCCGAGGGAAACCCCCCCAGGTGAAGGAGGCAAGAACGGGACTGTGCAAGGAGCGATTCCCACATCCCCTGCACGTCGTGGGTTTTGCCCGGTGCCTCGAATCCCTCTCCCGGCAGGAATCCGGGGGTGCAGGGGCCGAAAGCTGTCGGTAGATGGGGCTGGCAGCAAGAGCAAGGCCGGGGGTTTGTTTGGTCACGGCTCTCCCGCAGCTCCGGGAAACCTCCCCGGCTCCAGAGCGCGGTCGGGGACTCACAACTCTTGCAAAAAACACCCCAAATTAACCGAAAAACACAAAACCCAAAAAACCTAAAACTTGCTGAACCGAGATTTTTCCCTGCAGGGCATGAAGGAACCAGGGAAAGACGCTGGATGAAGCCCGTGCATCCCTGGGGGAGGAGAAAGCAGGGAAGGGAGCTGCGAGCCTCCCTTTGACAGAGAGAACACGCGTGCTGCCAGGTCTCTGGTCTGATGTTTGGTCTCATCACTGCCTTTTCTGGAGGCACAACTCCTGAAATCACGGAAGCCCAAGGAAATCTCCGCTTTTGCTCGAGCAAAAAGTTACAGTTTTACACTCTGAACCTACAAGAGAAGCCCAAAAAACTTGGAAATCCATCTGAAGGTGAAGGAAAATAAACCAGAGCGCAGGGGTGTCCGCAAAGATTTGCCGCATTTTTAGCCAGAATTTAGGAATCTGGGGGTAATCTGGCTCACAGCACGGGAAGTCCGGTTTTCTGCAAGCAGGGAAGGGGCCAGAGCTGTGGCAGGGAGGGCAGAATTCCCGAGGGACGGGGGGCACTCACTGCCTGGTCTGCTCCCGGTTGGCGTAGGTGACGTTGACCACGGCGGTCTCACTGTCCGTGTTCACTGCGGGCGAGAGAGGCAGGAGCTGGAGAGGCAGCACAAAACCAAGGACCAGAGCCCTCCCAAAAAAGCTCAGAGACCCTCAGACGAGCCCCTGCTTGGATAAATCCCCTCTGGGGGATTTGCCAACAGTTTTTTCCCTGGGGGGAGAGGAGCATCCAGAGGCTCAGACCCACCCTGGGCACCGCAGACCCTCCTGGTTGTTCAGAGGATGCTGATCCACCCTGGGCACTGCAGACCCTCCTGGTTGTTGTATCCAGAGGCTCAGACCCACCCTGGGCACTGCAGACCCTCCTGGTTGTTGTATCCAGAGGCTCAGACCCACCCTGGGCACTGCAGACCCTCCTGGTTGTTGTATCCAGAGGCTCAGACCCACCCTGGGCACCGCAGACCCTCCTGGTTGTTCAGAGGATGCTGACCCACCCCTGTGCTCTGTGGCAAAGCCACCAAACCAACTCCACCCCAGCCCTCTCTGGAGCCCGGGGACAATCCCAGGAGCTCCTCCAAGCCCCCCTTTCCGTTTCCAAGCAGGTTGTGGTAACTCCATTCCCATTAAACATCCCGGGGGCGACATTAAACCTCTTCCCTGGAGTGATCAGCGGCAGAGGCTGAGATAAAATCTGCTGAGCAGAGCCAGAGAGCCCCCGGTGCCTCGGGAGAGCATCCGGCACCTTCCCAGAGCGCTGGGAATGATGCTGACCCAGCGCCCGGTGTGGGAACAGCCACTTGTGCTGCCCCCAAACCCACCCCACAGACTCATCTTTGGGAAAACAGGGAACACACACACACAAAAAAATGCCTCAGCAACCAGGCTGAGACCTCTTGACATCCTCAGCCTGCTGACAAAGGGAAAACCACGTGTCCATCCTCCCCCATCCCCCCAAAAAAAAGAAAAAGATCCGGGGCAGAAAATTAAACCCCCAAACTCAGCTTTTCCTCCCGCAGCCTCACCTTGCTCGCAGTTCTCCACGGTGCCGTACTGGGCCAGCAAACCATCCAAAACCTGCGAGAGGCAGAGGGGGGAAAACAAACCCGCTTTACCCCGGGATTGTCAGGGCTGATCAGGGGGACGCAACCCATCCCTACGAGAGGCAGCTGTCTGGTCATTAAGATTTCACAAGCAATTAGATGAGGGAAGCTCCTGCCTGCCCCAGGACGCTGGACCAAGGGGCCTCGGAGCCAGCGGGGGGGGAAAAGAGAGTCAGGGAAAAGTCCCAGCAGGCAGCGGGAAGAAAGGATCCATTTTGTTCCCTGTACAATAGATAAATCATAAAACCCGGGTATTAATGGGGATTTTTGGTGGTGTCGCTTACGTCGCTTCTATCCCTCGGTTTTACTCCTGTAATGGGAGAGAAACAAGCAACGGGCTTGGATAATTAGACCCAATTAATGACAAAGGAAAGGAAACACTGACTTTAATCCCAAGTACAGAAACCTGGAGGGGGGGAATTAGGCCCTAAATCTGATCCGGTCCTGCCCGCTCGCCCCTCTTACCTCCCATCGCAGCTGGGGGGGGATGTTCCGGATTTGGATTTTCCGGCTCCTGAAATGAAGGAGAAGTGATTAAAAAGCGGATTTAGGGGCCGAAGTGTGTCCATCCTGGGGCACGTTGGTGGATCTGCCCGAGCTTTGTGTCTCCCTGCATTTCCAGGGATTCTGGTGGCTCCGGGCTAATCACACCCAGCCCGGCCGGGGGTGGGTTTGTGCTGGAGGTTCTCCCAGAAGAAAATTCCCAACTATCCCCCCCCAAACCTTTGGCACTAGGAAGAGCCCCAATGGCTGGAAAGGCAGAGGCTGTTCCCAGATTAAACAGAAAGATTAGAAAGCAAACAGGGAGCTGTGCCTTCCCTCAGCAGAGGGATGAGCCCTGGGATAACGGGAGCATCCCTCCCACATCCCAAAACCCAGCTGAGGGTCTGGATGGGCTCCGAGGGGAACCAAGGCATGGACAACCCGGCTCCTTCCCCCGGGATGGGCTCAGGTTGCTTCTCCACTCACATTTTCGGCTCTTCCCAACCTCACTTTTCCCAAAATAGAAACTCTTTTTATAATCCCGGTGCCAGGTTTGCCCCGGGGGTGTCGTTTCCCCCCTGACCCCCCTCGGAGCAGCTGCTGGAGACAGCTGAGAACAGCCCTGGGATCATCCCGTGGGATCATCCCGTGGGATCATCCCGTGGCACCCGCACCCACTGGACACCCCAAATCCCCCCCAAAATCCCCCCTTTAGGTGCCCACAGATGCAGCTTTGTGCTGCCAACAGTGTCAGCCCCCCAGGGATGGCTGCTACCCCTCCCTGGCCTCTTTTTTTTGGGGGGGAATAGCCAAAACTCCTGGTTTTTCAGATGCCTAAAGAAAAGGAAGATAAATGTCACAGCCACGGCAGGCAGCTCCATGTGGGGTAAACACCCTCAGACCCCAACACAGACCCAGCTTTGAATCCAAAGGGTGAATAAACACGGGAAATAATCCAAAGAAAAGGGATAAAATGAGGTTCTGGGTCATTATTTTCTAATCACACAACTTCAGCTCGCCTGTCCATGAGGAGAAATCATCCAGCGTGGAACGGCCCAAAGCCATCCCTGTGACTGAGGATAAGGATTCCTCCTCATCCCCCTCACCCTGCAAGGTGAAAGCAGCTGCCTCGAGCACCCCCTCACACATCAAAACCCCCCAAAAAGGCCTGGCCAGTTGGTTTCCAACAAAACCAGAAGTGACATTTCCCCAAGACACCGAAGATTTCCCAAAGGTTCAGACCGGAGGGAGGGAAGGGTTGGGTTTGGGGGGGTTCTCCCCTCTAAAATTCAAAACAAAGCTCAAAAAAAAAAAGAGATTTTCCAGCTCAGCCACAGGGGAGGCTCTGAAACACCAATTTTGTCGTTGCTACAGATGCAAACCAGGTGGATGAGGAAAAAGAAACCAACCCAACCCTCCAAATCCCAGCATGTCCGGGGGTGGGGGGAGGGAACTGCAGGAAGGAAAGGGGGAATACGAGGCTCTGAAACCAGATCCCTCCTTTCCAGGCTAATCCCCATCCCAAACCCAACCAGAGAGAGAGAGATTAAGAAATTCAGAATGCGAGGAATGTCGGAGTCCAGGGAGGGTCAAAGGGATTGGAAGTGACAGAGGAAGCCCCGGAGGTCTCCCCACCGCCCACCCCTGCCACGGAAACTTCTCCGGATTGCTGGGAGCATCTGCCTGGGCAGCGCACGTGCTCGGCACGGACGTGACCGGAATCCAACGTGCCATGGAGAGAAAAGAGCCATTTATGGCCTCGCCAATCCCCCCCTCCCCGATTCTGCTGGTGGCAGCTCCCCCCCGAAAAATCAAATTAATTAAGGGAAGCGGCGGAATTCCCTTTCCGAGAGGAATGGGTGTGGGAAGAGCATCACCTGGGTCCGGGGGCGCCACGGCGCTGTCACTAATATGTTAATTAACCAGAATTCCTCCCATCAGGGCCGTTCCACCGGGATTATTTGCCTCCGTGGCTGATGGATGTTAAATCCCCGCGGAGGGAGAGACGGGTCTGTCATCAGCACAGCGAGGTGAGCGGAGCAGAGCGGGGCAGGATCCCACGGAATCCCGGGATGAGACAACGCTCCCGACCCAGCTCCAGCGGCGCCCGTCGTGCCACGGGGACGGCGGGATCGGGGCCACATCCAGGACCCTTTGGGGAGCTCTGGAGTTGCCCCACAGAGGGTGGGAAGCTCCCACTCCGCCGAGCTGGGATCCGGAGCTGGGATCTGGCTCCACCGGAGCGGCGTGGTGGGAATGACAGAGGAAGTCATGAATAAATAAACTCCTCTCTCTGCTCTGCCAGGAGCGGGTCCTGCCGGCTTGGAACGCCGTCGGATCTGCTCCCCGAGTAAATAACTCCGTGCCACGGCGATTCCCTGGGTTTTTATTCCCTGGGTTTCTATTCACGAGGTGCCAAAGGCGGGAGCTCCTCCCTCCCGCTGAACTCCGCTCGCCCGACCTCGGCTGCCAGCCAGGGCTGGCGCCCGTGCCCTTCCCACGGGCAGCGGCTCCGGAGCAGCCCCAGCTCGTGGGAGAAGGTGGGAGCTCTGCTGGGTGCTGCTCACCTCACACCAAAGGCGGGAGTCTCCCAGATCCTCGGGATGAGCCGGAACGGACGGATCGACCCGGTACAAAAATTGCCTGTTTGCCAATTGCCAATGTGGGCAGTTCCTGCACGTGCCGGCGACTCTTTGAGTAAAAACACTAAAGGGGGAGGAAAGGGGAGGGTGAAGAGCTGGAGGAACGTACGGGGGGAGGAATTGTGTGTCCTGGGGATGGATCCCGGTGTCACCATCCTCCTGCTCCGCACTGACGGTGCCGTTTGGGATAACAGCCCTTCAACACCCCACTGACTCCATCCCTCAACCTGGAAAACCTGCCAGCACACCCAGCGGCCCTGAGTGGTTCTCCTGCAGGACCAGGAGGCAAAGTGAGACCTTTGGAATCTCCTGGAACTCCATAAACCCTCCATGGCCCTGGGCTGGGCTCTCTGAGGGGGAAAACCCCCCCATCCTGATGCGCCCGGAGAACAGGAGGCTGCAACAGGTTCCATGTCATGGAGCTGCACACAGATGAGCCTTCGGGTCAGTCCCTCGTTATCCCCGAGCTCTGGGAGCAGCAGGATGTGCTCCATCCAAGGCTTTCCTCGGATTTCCCTCCAGCCAGCTCTTCAAAGAGCTCGACACACCCCCAGGTTAAACCTCACTGTGGGGAAAGCCAAGAGAGACGGAGTGAAGTGACTTGGAGCAACAGGCAGAACCCAGGAGAGCAGCCAAGGATCCTGCAGATCCCGGGAACTGCGGAGATTCCTCACCCTCCAGGATGTGCCTGTTGGTGCCATGTGGATCAAACCCAGGGAGGATCAGGAAGAGCCTCCTTTCCAGAAGGGAGACACCGAGGGGCAATGGGAAGAGACAGCAAAGGAAAGGTTTGTGGGTTCAGAGAATTCCCACTGCTGGTGTCTGACAGCCCTGGGGCAGCTGGAATGTTCCTGAGGCTCCCAGAGCCCTCCCAGCCCTCATCCCTGGAGCTGAGCACCCTCCTCACATCAGGACCAACAAACAGGAACCTCCACGGAAACCCCGATCACCAGGGAGGCAGAACCACCATGAACACTCCAAATTGGGTCTGGGGGTTTGTTTTCGTTCAGATTTTGATTTTTCAGTCCCTCTGGGAGACATCCAAGCCTGGATTCAGCCCTCGGGATCCCCCCTTCCCTCGGCCCTGGACGCATCCGCAGGGATCGCCTTCCAGAGGGTGGCCGGAGCCTCCCACTTAATTAAGAATCCGCTGGTAATTCCCTGGAGTGGCCTGGCACGGCGGTGGTGGTGGCAGGGACCCAAGAAAGGGGCACCAGCCCGCCAGGAGCAGGGAGCCTGGCCGGGATCCAGAGGGAGGCCGGGATCGGCCGCCGGGAGCCGGAGCCGACGGAGAAGCGGCACCGGCACATCCCGAACACACAGGAGGGTTCCCTTCCCTCTGCTCCAGCCCCACGGGGCCTTCTCGGGGTGACACTTTGGGGACAGAGCCCACCCTCATCCATCCCACATCCCTGGCTCCGGTGAGGAGCTCCAGGGGAATTCCCATCGTCTCTTCCCAACAAAGCTTTGGCTGCACATCCCGGATGAGGCAGGAGCTGCTCTGCCCAGCCTGGAAAGCTGGAGAGAGGAGCTGGATGCCACTGGCAGGGTCAGGATAAAACCTGTGCCTCTCCATCACACCCCAGGGATGTGCCTCAGGGAGCCTCAGGGAGCAGGCTTGGGGTTGGGGTTGTTTTCCCTGTGGGATTTGACCTGGAGCATCACCAGCACCGGCATCACAGAGGCAGCTGGAAGGATCAGGGTGGAGGAGGATCAGGGTGGAGGAGGATCAGGGTGGAGGAGGATCAGGGTGGAGGAGGATCAGGGTGGAGGAGGATCAGGGTGAAGGGTTTGGGGTGCTCAGGTCACCCCAACTATTGCCTTTGGAGCTTTTAGCCCCAGACAAAATTCCCTGTGATCCACAGGGAATATCCACACCCCCTGCACTCCCCACACACGGGGCTCCACAAGGCCCATATTTAGGGAGCAACAACCACCCCCAACTGACCCCAGAAGCCCAACACCCGTGGGTGGCTGTCCCAGCAGGTATCCCTGCAGGTTGCCTTCCTCTTCCCACACCAGCCCCTGTTTTACTGGGATAACTGGATTTTTCTTCAGCCAGGAGCTGATTTAGGGAATGTCCGACAGGGAAAGAATCACAGAGGGAGCTGCTGGTCCTCTGCCCCCTGTGGCTCTGCACTGGGGTGTCAGGAACAGCTCCAGAGCCTCACACCCCCCGGCACAGCCCGTGGGATGTTGGCTCTGGCATTTCCCGTTTATCCAACACCTCCTGGACCTTCTCCACCCTCTCCACGTGTTCAGAGGTGACCAAAGGCACCGAGGTGCTGAGGGACCAAGCAGAGCCAAGCCCTGGGCTCTCCCCAAACTCATCCCCCAACCCCATGGCAGGGGAAGGACACCCAAAACCAGGGACAGGGGGAGGGGGGGACCTTCCAGCACGGATCATCAAGGATGGCTCTGCAATCACATGCAAATGGGATGCAAATTGGGGGGCTGGAAACACAGAGCATCCCTGATTCAATTAACAGCATTTCATTTATCTAGTTAGGCTTTGATTCAGGAAAAGCACTTAATCCTGTGCTTAATGCCTTGTTGTTGTTGTTTTGTTGTTGTTTTTTAATGTTTCAAACATTTTTAAATGGGAAAACGCGGTTGCTAAGACACAAACGTTGCCAGGGGGACTCGGAGGAAACTTGTAGCAGGAATTACTTGCTCTTCCCTTATAATTTCATAGGCTTTCCATTTGCTGGTGGGAATATTATCCCTGAACTCCCTTCACTGACAAGGAAACAAAAGCACAAGGGAGGAGGTGCCTGCTGGGATGTCACCAGATCCCAGGACGGGATCCCCACTCGGACAGGATCTGCTCTACCACTTCATCCATGATTTGCCACCTTTTCCTTGCCCTCTGAGCCAACACATCCCTTGGCTTCCCCCCCTGCCATCAGTTTTGTGCTGTTAAACCCCCCAACACACGGAATTCCCAACAAGGTCCTTGCTGGAAACACACAACATCAAGGCAGGAAAAAAAAAACTCCACATTCCAAATCCACCGGATGATGCTCGAGCAAGGATCCGAATTCCCTCCTCAGATTCCTGAATTCCCTCCTGGTTACCAAAGTTTGAGTCATACCAAAGCAGAGAGAAATACTTAAATATCTGATTTTTTTTCCCCTGAATCCAGAGCTCCTGGCTCAGCTCCTCACGAGCTCCAGGTTGAACTTCCAGAGCCTTTGTGGTCTGGAAGAAAACCCTCCATGAGGGAATGGGGAGAAACCATGGAAAAGTCTTCCCCTGAGCTTGCAAAGAGCTCGAAAGCAGAGCTCTGAGATTTGGAGGCATCACATTTGTCTTGGGCTTTAACACCTCAAGGACGAGCACCAGGAATATTCAGTTTAAACACACAAGTTAAAAAATGCAGACCTGGCCTTAAATTTTCTCCAGGTCAGGGGCTGAGCCCTAAATTAAGGGCATTTTAAGAGCACTGGATTTTCTGGCAGGTCACCTCTGCCTTCTCCTGGCCGTGCTCCCCATCACCAGTCCGACCACCTCAGCTCCCACATCCCTCTGGTACCCCTGTTTTCACCCCTGAAGCTGCTGATTGAGGTAATTTGGGCTAAAAACTGGGCTGTGACGTGGGGGGTAGGTCCCAGGGAGCAAGAAAAAAATGGAAAAAAAACCACCAAAAAGCCCCCAAATATGCTACAGTTGAGAAGGATCCGGGAGGGATGGAACAGGAAAAAAGAGATGATCATCCCTTTTTTCTTGTCCTGAAAATGGAGCCAGCTCAGGAAACACCAGTTAAACCACGAGTTTTCCTTATCTCCCATAAAGGAAAAGCAAAAGTCTCCCAGAAAACCATCTCCCTGCCTCCAAAACACCTTTTGGCACCAGAGCTCAACGTCACCAGTGCCACAAGCTCTTAAACCCCTGGAAAAGCATCCTGGGTTATTCTGAGCTGCCAAACTCCTTCCTTCCATCCCCAGAGACCTGCTGGAAATATCCCGTGGTCCCATCCCTGGGATTGTCCAAGGACAAAGGGGATGAGCCTTGGAGCAACCTGGGCTGGTGGAAGGTGTGAGGTGGAACGAGAGGAGCTCTAAGGTCCCTCCCGATCCAAACCATCCTGGGAATTCCACAATATCCCAAAGCTTCCCAAAGAAACAACTCCACGGCCACGGCACCGGTGGTTGGGGGTCACTGGGGGGGTCTGGAGGGTCCCAGTGCCCGTGTGACAGCAAAGGCAGAGCTGCAGGGTGGCTGATGGGAGAGAGGGAGAGAGGGTTGGGCGTGGAATGAAGGGAAGAGGAGGCTGAGAAAAGAATATGCAAATGTGGGTAATGATGAGATTAAAGCAGCAGCAGCAGAAAGGAGAGGGGGAAAGCGGGCTCATGTCTGGGAGAAAGGAGCCAGGAGGCCCCTCTTGAGGGCAACAAGCCAACAAAGACTTGGGATTCTGGCAGTTGGAGGGACACAGGGGCGAAGTGGCCACGGGATTTTGGAGAAGCCCCATCCCCAGGGGGCTCAGACAGAGCAGCTCCCCCGGGCTGGGGCGTCCCTGGCAAAGCAGCACAATGTGATTGATCCTTCCCACCCATCAGCTCGGCAACCAGAACCTGATCAGGGGCAACCAGAACCTGATCGGGGGCTAATCAATCTGGCTAATTGGTTTCTCCCCATTAGCTCGTTCTCAGAACTTCTCTGTACACTGAGCAGCACCTCTGAGCATCATTTCTGATTAGCACCTCTGAGAACTGAGGAGGGTTTCGTGCAGGACTCACAAGAAGGAGCTGCCCGTGAACATCCCCTGGAAAGCCCTTGGGAACTCAGTCCTGCTTTCAGAGGAGCTGCTGCATCCCAGGAGCAGAGGGAAGGGTCAGGCTGATGCTCAAAGCCAGGAAAATGTTCTGCCTCACATTCCCTCCTTCCTTTAAACTGCTGTGCCCTTTCCCTTCCTGATTTTCCCCACTGATCCTGAGGAGATGGAGCCGGCACAGAGCACACACAACATCCACCCAAAGTGACAACCTGAGAGAAGCCAACACCTCGGTGCTTCAAAAGATTCACCCAGAAACCTCCCAGAAAGAAATCTCCCAGAAAGAAATCTCCCAGAAAGAAATCTCCCAGAAAGAAATCTCCCAGAAAGAAATCTCCCAGAAAGAAATCTCCCAGAAACCTCCCAAACAACCTTTCTCCTCCCCTTGCCCAGAGGACGACTCCAGCCACCCCCCAGACCCCTGCAGTCCATCCTTGCCACAGTCAACACACCAAGGATCTGTGGCCAGGACAAGATTCCCGGTCAGGAACAGGGAGGGAACAAACGAATGAGTTTCGGACAACGCCCCCATTTTGAGTTATCTCCCCGTTCTGATTTGCTGATGAGTTGCCACAGGTTGGAAAAGCTCTTCCTGATGCTCTGAACGTGCCCCAAAGCCAAGCCCAGCTAAAGCCCCAACCCCAGATCCCAGCAGGACGAGCTGCCACCGACAGATTTCTCACCAGTTCCCTCCCAGTCACCTCCAGCCCAGGCCACAGCGCTGAGGGATCCCCATCCCTTAAGGAAAACCTCAAATTCCAGCTCTCAAACCGACCTTAATCCAACCTGGCCCCCGAGAGGCACTTCCTGGACCAGGAAAACATCGTGTTTGAAAGTTCCTCCCAGCCCATGACGTGTGGAGGGGCGGCAGAAGTGGGATTTGTTCCTGTCCCATCTTCCCACCGTGGCCCTCACAGCACTCCCAGTCCATCGTTCCAGAGCTCAGCACCACCAAACAAACTCCAAGGGGTTTTTTTCCCCCCCTCTCCACCCCCGATGCCAACATGAAAACCTGAATAAAAGCACACACAGGACAAAGACCACTCTGCTTTTTGGGGCGTTCCTCACGTTTCCCTTCGCCCGCCGGGGCCGACCCTGAGCAGGGAAGGTCCCAAAGGTGAATTCTCAGCCCCAGACACAGGAGGTGTCCCACCCACCAGGTGTCCTGCCCTCCTCCCCAAACCCAACAGAGCCTGAAACAGAAGTGGGATGGTGGGAAACCCACGGCAGGGTCACAGCAGCTCCTGCTCTCCCCTGCTCCTTCCTCAGGGTGAGGGGGATGAGGTGCCACCCCTGAACCCCTCACCCCCTTCTCTCTGCCATGGGGGCACCTCCACCCTCCCCCAGTGCCCAGGGCACGTTTCTAACTGGTTTCCAGCAGCTCTGGTGGCTTTGAGACAAGTCCAGGCTTTGCCAGTGGAGCTTCAGGCAGGTCCCAGAGAGCTGGTGGAGCCCCAGACCCCGTCAGCACACGCCTTTGGGTGGGTCCTACAGCGCCCTGATTTCCCAATAATTAAACACCACTATCAGGGTGAGTGACAGGTGTCACTCAGAGACATTTCATGTGATTCTGCAGGCAGAAAGTGGGCAGAGACTCCTTTATTCTGTATTTCCAGCCCCCTGGGCAGTGGGGTCCCTCACAAACCCCGTGGGTTTGGAGCACTCGGAGCAGGGAAATTCAGGGGGAATCGTTAAAGCCAAGGGAAGCTGCCAGGATAAAGTCCCCAGACAGCTTCCCACGCACAAGGTGCCAGCACAAGGAGCAGGAAACAAAACTGGTTGTGACTTTGGAGGGTTCTCCTGATGGAGGTCTGTGCCAGGAGGAGGAGGAGGAGGGGGGGGATGCACAAGGACCAGCGGCACCAAGTCTGTTTTAAGCCAGATCAGGTTGAACCAGTGCAGTGATCACAGGCAGACAAACCCTCCCGGATCAAAAGCAGACTCATAAAGGGAGAACCCAGAAGTTACAACACTGATTATGCTCCTTCTGAACTTAATTCCAGGGTGGAGACCCTTTTCCCAAAGCTCAAGTTAGAACCCGTGGTGCCGCTGCCAGTCCTCCCCGTGGGGCTGGGGAGGTGGCAGGGTGGGGCTCAGACCCCCCAGCAGCTCAGGCTGGGAGCAGGATGCTCGTCCCCATCGCTTCAGGCACCAATCCCAGCCCAGATCCCAGCCAGGAGCTCCCAGATCCCTTTCCATCCCTGGAGTGGGCACAGACCGGCAGCGGGTTTGGTGTCACAGGCAACACCAGCACAGATTTTAAACAGCAGAACCAAGTTCTTCACCAAATCTGGTGGAAGCCAAACTTGTTTTCTCCTTCATTTCCCCTCCAGGAGGAGACGAGGGCAAAGCAAAACTCTTCCAAGGTGACACAACTGAGCGTTTTCACGGAAAAACGAGAAATTCAAGTTTCTCCCGCTGAGCCCACAAAAATCACCCCTGGGGGGCAGGAGGGAAGATGCCAATGAACCCCCCTTGGACAGCCTGGCCAAGGACACCCACAGCTCCTCCTTCAGCTTCTGCTCAGCTTTGGGAGGGGGTCAAACCCCCTTCATCCCACAGCAGCTGGACCAGCAGCAGAGGAGGTGCAAAGTCTCCCAAAAGCCCCGTTTGTTAGTTTGGGGTCGGGCTTTTCAGCAAAGGGGTCAGGAATGAGAGAAGGAAAAGGCTGAGGCTCGGGTAGGACAGGGAAGGAGCTGCAAAACAGCAAAAACGGGGCTGTTCTACTCCACTGCCAGTGACCAGTGGGGATGAAGCAAAGGCATTTAAAGCCACCACGGCTCTGACCTGGGGAACACGGAAAACCAACCCAAACACACCCTGAATAAACTCAACTCGGCATTAGGGAAATCCAGCCCAAAGCTGCCCAAATATCCCGATTTTTTTCCATCCTCAGGGAATTCCCCTCAGCCGTGCCCGTGCCCTCCCTCCCCTGTGCCTTCCCTGGACCCTCCCAGTGCCAAGTTTTCCTGGCACGGACGGAGGGCAGAGAAAGGAGCTTCCAAAGGAGCTCCCGAAGCATCGGGAGGAAACCAAACACGAAATTTCCACCCGGCAAACATTCCTGGCTGGGGGTGCACAGGAGTGACACAGGAGTGACAAAGGGGAAGCCCTTCAGCCCAGGCAGAGCTTTTAAAGGGTCACAAACATCCTCCCTCCCTCCACAAGTGTCACCCATAAAAGTCGGAGCCCTCCTGTGTCTCCACCCGAGCGGGAGAGGAGAGGAGGCTGCGGGATGTCAGGGGAACGTGGTGCATTATTGGCTCAGCTGTAACTGAGCACCAAACAAGGACTATATAAAGTTCACATAAAGTTGTATATTTAGGCTGCAGTTCAGCACATGCCTCACTTCAGCAGCCAGGCAGCCCCGCTCGCTCCAGACGGACGGTCCCGGTGCCGCCAGCACATCCCTGGGAATCCTCGGGAATCCCAGCCCGAAAGCACAACATTTATGGGAGATTCTTGGCTCCTCCTGAAATTACACCCCGAACAACCCTGTAAAAACCTGCAGCAGCCACGGGCTCTTCCCCCTCGGAGGGATCAGGGCTCCCTTGCAGTGATTTAGTGCTGCTTTGATCCGTCTGGGAGACGATTTTATCTGCCCAAAAGGAGATCCCAAAACACACCTGAATGTCTTCAGAGTAAACATACACACTCATATATATCTATATCTATCTATCTATCTATCTATATATACATACACACAAGTGACCACCCACTCAGGTGGTCGAGTCTGCTTGGCTGTGATCAGTAATGACCACGGAATAATTGGGATAAGATTGACAGTCCTGGAACCACAAAGTTCATCCCACCCCGGTCCCGGTCCCGTTCCCCAGCCCCTCACAGGTAAGTGCTGCCCCAGTCTGTGATACCTCAACACAGGTGTTGTTTAACTGCACCAACACAGCCAGAAGCTCTGATCCCACACCTTTGGATCGTGCGGGAGTTGAAGCAAAGCCAGAGCTTTGCAGGTGATAAACTCCAGAGAGAACGTGGAGCCTGAAGGGAGAACGGAGCATTTCGGGCTTCACTGAGTGCCCCCCTCACCGACCTGCCCCTCATTCTGCCCCTCACCCACAGCTCCCAACCCTGAGCACTCCAGAAATCCCCCAACAGTCGGACAAACTCGTCACAAGCTCCAAACGCGACTCCCGGTGCAGCAAAGGGGAAAAGTGGGGGACAAGTGACTGCCCTGGATCCCCCGGGCTGTGCCCCCCTGGCATCCCCCCTCCCTGGGGCAGCAGGAGCAGGACCAGCTGAAACCTCCCCGTGTGAGCTGCCTGATCCAAATCTCCAGGACCCAGCAGGAACCCCGACAGTCGGAGTTTTCCAGGCGCGCTCAGCGCGTCGGGAAATGGAGCTTTGACTTGGACGCTTCGATCCGAGTTGGGAAGAACCGGCTCCAACTGGGGGTGAAAACCTGGCCCTGGGAGCCTTTTTGGTTGGTTTTTTTTTCATGCTACTCCCTTTGATTTGGCTCTGGCTCACAATTCCCCCGGCTCCTCCGCGCTCCGATCCGGGAAGCTGCTCCCCCAGGATCTCCCTCAGCCTTGGAAAAAATAAAGGAAACTGCGGCGGGACCTTCGTGGTCGGAGTCAAAACTTCCCCCTTTTTGTGCCAACCCATTTCCCTGGAACCTCAAGTGCTGTTTACACACGGCCATGCCCCCGGACCGTGCGGGATGAATCCCACTGTGCCCGTGGAGCTCTGCCAGCTCCCGGCGCCGCTCCCGCCCGGATCGCAGGTGGAGCGTGTCCGGAGCATCCCAAACCCCACCTGGCGCCGCATCCCGAAAAACAACGCGTGGAGCGAGTTCCGCCGGGACACCCCACGGGCCGGGGGGGTGTTTTCCCAAACTCCCAACGGACCAGATCATTCCAGTAGCCGGGAAAGTGTGAAATTTCAGCCCTGCCCATGTCAGGGCTCCCGAGTGTCGGTTACAATAAAATAAATGACCCATTTCCTGACGGATCGAGGGCTCCTCTGAGACCAACAGAGTTTTTGTCTTTGTTTAGTTTCTCCTATTTTTTTTCCCTCCCCAGGAGGAAGGCTGGGCTCTCCTGTTCACTCCTATTCACTCCTGTGCTCTCCCGCTCTCTCCTGTGCCCTCCTGCTCCCTCTCACCAGGAGCTGAGAATGCAGGAGGGATGCTCCCGCTCCGCTGTTGCTCCCATCCCATCCCCATGGACGTTCCCTGCTCCCTCCCCACTGAGCTCCCAGCTCCTGACCCCTCATCTCCCAACAAAGTGTCTCCCTGCCCCGCAGGTTTTATGGGTTTCCTCAGGGAAGGTCCCAAGCAGGGGCTGTAAAGGCAGCTGGAGCCAGACTGGACTCAGCCCAGGGATGAGGAAGGGTTTCCCAAAACCACTTCCCAACGCACACAGACCACCCGGGTACCCCAAAGCTGCCCCTTGGAACAGGAACCAGCACCCAAAACACAGCTTGGCTCACTTCAGAGGCTGCCAAAACAAAGCCAAACCCCAAAGGAAGGGGACACGAGGCAGGCACTGCTCCCTGTGGGATGGGATATGAGGCAGGCACTGCTCCATATGGGATGGGGACACGAGGCAGGCACTGATCCCTGTGGGATGGGACACGGGACAGGCACTGCTCCCTGTGGGAAGGGCTGGCAGGATCCAGCAATGGGCTGCAGGACCCCAACCCTCCCAAGACCCTTCCCAGAAAGCCCCATCCACTGCCCAGAGGAGAAAACCAGGTGGGTTCCAGTTAAAGTACCATTTTCTTTTAAACCTCCAGACAAACCCATGGGGATTTTCCAGCCCCTTCTGGAGCAGCTCCGACACTGGATGTGAACCAGTGTGGGACTGGTTCCCACCCCACTCCAGTGGGTTATTCCATCAAAACCAGGGAACACACACCGGGTTTAAGGAAACCAGCTTAAAACAACATCTCAAATTCCCTTTCCCAGAACTTCCCAGGGAACCCCAGCGGAGCAGCCGAGGGAAAAGAAACCTCCTGCTCTGCCCCGGGACACCTGCCCTGGGCTGGGGCAGGACTGGGCTGGGAAGGGACTTCCCAAGGTCACATCGGCCAACCCAGAGCTCCCCCAGCCCATTCCCACCCCGGGGACATGGATCCAGGAGAACATCTCCTGGTTCACCGGGAAACACGCAGGGATGAGGAGACGGACGGAGCCACGGACGGAGCCACGGACGGAGCCACGGACGGAGCCACGGACGGAGCCACGGACACCCCCCAGAGCTGTCACAGAAACAAGGAAAACCTTCCAGCCAAGCCCCCTGCAGCCCCCCAGCTCCAAAACCTCCAGGAAAAACTGGGGGCAAACCCCAGGAAAGGTTTCTGAGCTGAGTTCCCTGAAGGATCCCCCTGGTAAGGAGCCGAGGAGCTGGGAGGGCGCTGGGACAACATTCCCAGGGGACTGGGCTTCTCCTGTCCTCAAATACAGCTTTCCCTCTGGAAAGAAACCTTCCTGGTGAGCAGATTGTTCCCCAGATCCTCCCTGTGCTTGTCCCTGGAGCAGCCCAAAGCCACCCCGGGACAGAACCCCCGTCCCCTCACTGAGGATTTTCCTCCCGTGCCGCCCGTTTTCCCAGATTTTTTGAACTTGGCTGGGAATTGCGTTTCCCCCTCCTGCAGCTCCTCAGTGCTGAACCCTCCCGGGTCCTTTCCACGTTCCCAAGCGGGCAGGATGAGAATTCCCAGGTGCACAAGGACTCAAAGCCACGGGGAAGGGAGAACGGGCAGACCTTGGGAACTCCTTCTCCTCCCAGTCCCTTCCCAACACCCCCCGGGTTTTCGGGATCTGTCTCCCAGCTGGGAACCCACAAACCCCCCCACAGCAGCGCTGCCCAGGAGTGGGTGGTTCAGGAGCACACGTCCTCAGCTGAGCTTTTAAATCCCAGAGAATTTTCACCCAAAACTCTCGAAAAGCTCCCCTTGGGTGCAAAAACAAAAAAAAATCAACAAAAAAACAAACCCAAACCAGAAAAGTCTCCGTAAACATCTTTAAAAGGCTTTTTTTCCCCCAACAGAAACCTGCAACCTCCAGGTTCCAGCTCCTGGATTCTTTGTTTTCTCCGACTCCCCTGCTCAGTTTTTGGGAAGGGTTTCCCCCCACCTTGGGCTTTAAGGTAAAATCTGCCAAATTCTGCCATTTCTCCCCATAAAAACCCTTCTATAAAACCAGTGGCATCGTTAAAAGAAACAGAAATAAACCCCCATTTTCTGCTGCATCAGAGGCACCTTCTGTCCCCACATCCAGCAACTCCAGGAGGCAGCAGAAAGGTGGGAACTGGTGACCCCAGCAGGGAGAAAGAGCTGGAAAAGGAGCTGCAAACCCCTCGTCCAACCTTGGCCTGAACTCTCCCCCCAAAAAAAATAAAAACCCTCCCAAAAACTCTGGAAAACATTAACAGAGTTGGGGGTTTGAGCTGGAGGGGGCAGAAATCTCCTTTTTATTTTATTTTTATTTTTTTTTTTATTTAAATTCTGGCAGGTCTCAATTTTCAAAGCGAGAACTTTAACCCCAACTCCCCCCAGGTCTCTGTTTGCTTATTTTTTAACCTAAAAAGGCAAATATCGGAACAAATTCAACTGGGGAAGTGGGTCCAGTCCCTGCAGCTGCCACTGAGGTTCGATAAATTAAATTATTTATCCTTTTCTGCGTTTAAAAATCAAATTCCTCCTCCTGTGGCTTCAAAACTACAAAGTTTTTGGTGAAATTGGGCTTTTTTTCTGTGTATTTGCCATGTTTCCCACACGGAAAAAGGGGAAATAAAGGCATTTTTCTCACTTCAGGCTGTACAGGGATAAATTTATTCTTTCTCCCAGAGATCCTAAAATCGATTTAATTATCTCAGGTTTAAACTCCGTGGATGAAATTTGCTGACAAATTACCAATGACTAACTGAATTACTTTTTCCCCCCCCCCCCTCTACTTTTTTAACAGGAAATCATCAAACCCTACGAAATTCCAAAGGATTCCAGTTCTCAGAGGTGTAAAACCAGGAGCAGCTCCAAAGTGGGGGCTCAGGGAAATAAAGCAACGAAAAATTCTGAGTTTATAACCCTTTTTGTTCATCAGAATTCTGAGTTTATGACCCCTTTTTGCTCACCAAAAACTCCAGTTTCCAAGCCCTGCCCTAAAAACAGGGGTGTTGTTATTTTTTTTTAAACCGTATTAAAACTCACAAATCAACTTTGTTTTGAGGGGAAAACAGGGATTTTTAGACCTGATTAAAAGCAAATTTTATCTCAACACCCAAGACTTTTTCTCTCATGTGGAAAAGAACTCTCCCACTTCTTTTTTAAGTTCCTTTTCCAGCTAATCCAACCACCACGAGGGAAAGAGGCACGTTTTTGGATTAATAGTGACAAATAAAGAAATCACCCTCCCCCAAAATCCGAACATATTTCGTTAAGAACAATTAATTGCAGGGTTTTCCCCGGGCAAAAAGGAGGTTTTTCTGATGGGAAAACACTGATTTGAAGCAAAAACCAGGGGGGGGGGAAAAAAGCCACTTTTAAATTCCTCCATCACTTTCCTGCACCACATCAACGACGTTAAACAACATTAATGACAATTAAAATAATTAACATTAACCCCCGATGTGCTGGGGGAGGATCCCTGCTCAAACCCCCCCAGAATTCCCACTCTCTGGGTCCTTCTCAGCCCAAATCCCTCTTTTTTTTTTGGTTTTTTCCCCTCCCCAAATGCCCGGGTTTCATTCTGGTTTCATTCCCTCTGCTCGACTCACTTCCACATTCCTCAGATTTGGAATGTCTGCTTGATGGATTCTCTCTTTTCCCCCCTCCTTCCTCCCCCTTCCCCTCCTTCATTCATTCCTTTGACCCCCTCGAATTCCCAGTTCCAACCCCCTCCCCCAAACCCAAAACTTCAAAAAAAAAAACCCCAAAAACCCCCACAAATCATCTTTTTCCCTTCAAAAATCTTTTTTTTTTTGTTGGGTTTTC
This sequence comes from Lepidothrix coronata, assembly GCF_001604755.1. NCBI lineage: Eukaryota > Metazoa > Chordata > Aves > Passeriformes > Pipridae > Lepidothrix > Lepidothrix coronata. Next base: position 213,684 of record NW_016690471.1, read on the forward strand.
TGTTTCTTTTTTTTTTAACCTTTCAAAGGATAAAACGAAACGATTTTGAAGCTTTTTGTTTTTTTTCCAACTCAAAAAAAAAATAAAAAAGTTCCTCCCGGTTTTTCTGACAACAAAACCGAAGCACGAACAGCTCCCCAACAGCAACAAGGTGTCTCAAACGGATACAAACTAACCTTAAAACTCGGGTTTGTTCCTCAAGTCACACATTTCTCAGCGTTCATCAATATTTTTTTTTACTTCTACAGTATTTTGCTAAAATGGTCCCCCCCAGTCATGAAGATAATTTGTAGCTTTAAGTGTGATTTGAAGAATTACTGTAAATAAAAGCCACTAAATCAATTTATTCTTTTTGCTGCCACACAAACCAACGGCTTTTTTTTTTTTTTTTTTGGTGCCATTTTAACCCATTCAGTGGGGTTTTTTTAATTATTTTTCTACGCTGGGTTTAGGAACAGGAGAGATTTTTAAAGAGGGCAAAGGAAAGATTTCCTTGCAAAACTTAATTCCTAAACACATCGATTAATTAAACCCACCCAGATTAGGTTTTCTCCACATCCCCCTTTACACCTTCAACCAGAAGGAAAAACAAACAAACAAACAAAAAAAAACCAACTTTTTTTTTTTTTGTTTGCTTTTTTTTTAATAGAAATTAACTGGGAAGTGCAACATTGCTCCTGACTTGTTTTCCCACATTTTTAAAGGAGGAAAAAAAAAAAATTAATGTCAGGTTTGAGGAGGGGAGGGAGGGGGAGGTTGTTTGCTTTAGATCCCACCAACCCCATCTGATTTTGTCCTCCCTTAATTAACCATTTCCTGTTCTCTGTGCCTTCAAACTGGAAAATCCAGTCTGGAAAACAAGCAGAAATGGGGAGGGGGAAAAAAAAACAAAAAGAAGGATTTTAAAAAAAAAAAAAAGGCGTTTTTAGGGCAACGTCTCAACCCTTATCGGGAGGGGGGCGAGAATCCCCCGAATTACCCCCAAAAAACTCCTCGGGAGCCACCAACCTGCCGAGTTCACCCAGAGCTGCCAAAAAGTTGCGTTTTGGCCGCTCGGAAACACAAATCCCTTCCCGAGGGTGGGACCGAAGGCACCGCGGGCGATGGAGGGACGGGGGGACCCCCCTGAGCCCCCCCGGACCCCAAAAACCCCCCGGGGCGAAGGGGGGCAAAAGCGGCTCCTGCGGCTTTAAAAGCAGCACCCGGCGGGGGGGGAGGTCATTTTAACCCCCCACCCCCCCAAAAAAGGGGATTTTTCGGCTAAAATCGTTTCTGAGGAAGCTCCAGGAGGAAAGAAAAAAAAAAGAATCCAAGATTCCACCGAAACCTCGCAAAGTTTCCCCGCCCCGGGACGTCTTTAAACCGGAGACACCCGAGGAAATATTCCCGTTTTCGGCGAATTTCTCCCCCACGTGCTCTCGGAAGGACGAAAATCCGCTCCCCCTCACCCACCACCTCCCGGTTTTCCGGCGGCACCAAGGGATGAAAACAAAATATGGGGTTTTCCTCGGGTTTTTTCAAGTGTTGTTGTGTCGCTCTCCAGGGCGGACTCGCCTCCCCAACACACCCCCCATTCATTGCGAGCGACAAGGAATCCATCCCCGGCCACGAGGCGCCCCCAAAAACCAAATAATAACCCTCAAAGCCCATCAGATATCGGGCCGGGGATGATTCCGCGGATTTGGGATCGCCTCTGGGGTCAGCCCCTTGCCGGGCCGGGGGGTGCCAAGTTTGGAAGAGAGGCCAAGGGGGCTGAGCCCAAAAACGGGCTCCGGGTGTGGGGATGGGGAGGGGGCGGCCCAGGGCTGGGGGGCTCGGGAGGAATTTTGGGAAGGGAGGGATTTTGGGAAGGGGGGGTCGGCTTCGCCTCCTCCCCGCGCCCCAGCCCCGGAGCTGCCGCCCCGTCACGTGGCGCCGGGTTTGGGCTGCGCGATCCAACGTGGAGCGGTCGGGAATGGGGCTGGGGGAGCCCTCGGCTCCAGCGGGGCTGGGAACGGGGGGGGGAATCCCCGGGATAAACCCCCCCGATCCCGATCCCGATCCCCCGGCGGCTCATCCCGGAGCCGGGGAGGGCCCCGCGTCCCGCCCGGCCCGGCAACAACAAAGGGCCAAAGGAGCCGGGGCTGGGCTGGGCGAGGCCGGCGGGAGAGGCCGCCCCGCAGGTAGACGGGAAGCCCCAAAAAGGGGCAGTTCTCGCCCCAAAATCCAAGTGGCGGGAGCCAGGCCAGCTCCCCGCGCCGCCGAGGCTTTAAATCCCTGCCCAGCACGGCACGGCGAGCCCAGCCCCATGTTGTTTTCATTCTTCTCTTCTAAGTCCTCCCCAACCAACCTCAGCAAAATTCACTTTTTTTTTTTTTTAAATTAAAAAAAAAAAATCTCCTTTTTTTTTTTTTAAAAAATTTCACAGTTCTCTTCTTCAAAAAAAAACAAAAAAGGTTTCACCCCTTTCACAGCACAGGAGCCAAGAGAGGCTGGGAAATTCTTCCAGTGCCACAAGTTTGAAAATCCCAACCCAAACCGCCCCAGCCATCCATCCATCACCTTGGACGAGCGAGGGGAAGGGGGGGGGATAATCATTTAACCATTTCTTTTTTTTTTTTTTTAAATAAAAAAAACTTAACAGATGAAGTTTTCTTCTAAATTAATTACTTAATTAAACCTCGAGCCCCAGAACTGCCTCTCGCCTGGCTGGGGACGTCTCTGAACCCAAACCACCACCACCAGCTCTTCATTTTACATGCACATATTTAGGTATAATTTATTTTTTTTTTGCCTCCATTATATCGTGTGAATTTTTTTTTTTTTCGCCCTCCCCGACAGAAATCCCAAAACGATAAGAATAATAAAAACAAATCAAAACGCTGCGTTACCTTTGCTTTTTAGGGACTGAGTGCTCGATCTCTAGCTGTTTTCCATGAAGCTCCACTTTTCCTAAAAACAAAATGTGTCTGTTTTTGAAAATCTGGGTGGAGTGGGCAGAAAGCTTTGGATAACACGCGGTCACGTGAAACCTCCCAATTTAATCCAAATTACGACCAACTACGCACAAACACGTTTCCCGATTCCTTTACAAGTGTGTTTTATTAAATGTAAGCCTGGCTTCGAGTGGGAAGCGGTGGGAGGGAGTGGTGAGCCTGGACAATGTTCCTCAGGAATATTTAATTCCTTAGTTCACCCTGCTTGGAGCGAAAGAAAACGAGGAATAACGTTCTGAGCCCAATTTTTCTCTTTCATTTAAATCCCCCTTCTTTAAACCCGACGAGAAAGTCCTCGGAGCAGATTTCCTTCCCCGCGCCCCCCCCCCATTAAAAGGCTCAAAAATCGTAACTCCATGGCAGGAATGGATTTCTCCTGGAAAATGGAGTGGGTTTCCTCGCTGCCGGGTTATTCTAACGATTTTTAATCTGTTTTTCGGAGGGGGGGAAGAAGATGGGAAGAGCCCGGCGGGAGGAGCCTGGGCGGAGGGGGCGAAGGAGGGGAGGGGGGGTGTGGAAATATCCAAAATTCAAATATTTTTAAAAATTCTCCGCTTCCCGGGGAGCTTTTTCTCTCCCTGCTCGCAGCATGGCGACCTTCGCGCTCCTCCACACATCACATGCCCCAGGAAACCCAGTTCGAAATCAAAATGGCCAAAGTCCCGACCCCCCCCTCCCGAGCCGCGACGGGACCCCCGCGACCCGCGGGGAGGGCGGGGGGACCCACGGGGGGGCCGCGAGTGGGTTCGGGGGCCGCTCGTTCTCTTCCCCCCCCCCCTTTTCCCCACGCTGCTCGCTGGTTTGGGTTTTGGGGGTTTTTTCCCTCTGTTTTTGGAGGGGACCAAAAGCGGGGTCGCGGCTCCGACCCCGACGGGACCGGGGAGCGCCCGATTTTTGGGGGGAGCCACGGCGAGGGGGGGGGGAGGCGAGCTCTGCGGGAAGGGGGAGAGGAGGAAGAGGGCGGGGAGGGGGAGGAAGGCGAGATAAGGCGGCTCACCCGAAAAAGTTTCGATGGCTTTCATGGCCCACTGCTCGTCGGGGCAGTCCACAAAGGCATAGCCCGACTTGACGAGGAACTGCCCGCTGAAGGAGATCTTGTGGTCGTTAAAGACTTTCTCCAAGTCGGCCGGAGTCACGTTCTCGTTGAGGTTGCCGATGTAGAGCTTGTTCATGGTGGCGGCGAGGGGGCGGCGGCGGCCGGGCCGGGGAGGGGGGCGGCGGTGCCGGGGCTCGGGGCCGGGGGGGCTCCGCCGTGTCGCCCGCGCCGTCGAGCTCCGGCCGCGCTCTGCCGCCCCGAGCCGGGCCGGGGGCTGGGCTGGGCGGCTCCGCTTCACCCCCCGCCGCCACCA
>NW_016690471.1:218262-231311 GCF_001604755.1 Lepidothrix coronata
AGGAGGAGGAGGAGGGGGTTCCGAGGGGAGGGGGCGGCTCCGGCGGGTGGCGGCGGCGGGCAGGGCGGTGGCGCCGGCTGCGGGGGCCCCCAAGTCGGCGGAGTGGCACTGGAGTGTCACCGGACGCCTCTCGGCAGCCGGGGCACCGCCTCTAAATAAAACCGACCTGGAAAATGAGTGAAAATGTTTGCTGGAGGAAGCCACGTGGTGATGCGGGAGGGCCCGGCCCCCGGGGGGAGGGGCCGGGGGGGAGGGGGCGGCCGCCGCTTATTTATTTATTTTAATTTAAATACTACGTTATTTACCTCCTCGCACGCCCCCCCCGCGCGTCCCTGCCCTTTCCCCGAGCGGGGGGCGCGTCCCCCCCTGTCCCGCTCGGGGCTTCCCCCCCCGCCCGGCCCTGTCCCGTCGGAGGCACTTTCCCATCTGCTGCAGCCCCCCGCCCCCACCGCGCCCCTCCCCCCGCCGCGCCCCTCCCCCACCCCCTTTCCCCCGGTGCCTCAATGGGATTTTTCTGGGTGTAAAAAACTTCGGCATCAAAGGGGCCGGGAGGTCCCCTGGCGCCAGGGGATCGGGGATGGGGGAGCCTGGGGGGGGTCGGGGTGGGAAGGGGCCCGCCCGGACCCCCCTCCCTTCCCCCGGGGTCGGCCCGGCCCGGCGGGGCGGCTGCGGGACCCCCCCGGCCCGGGGAGGGGGGGATCGTCCCCGGCATTGTTTTAAGCCCTTCATGTGCAGCCCCCGGGGCCGGAGGGGGCGGGGGGCTCCTCCCGGCACAAAAGGGCCCCGCGCTGGAGGAGGGTCGGCTCCTTCCCCGACGGGGTCGAAGCAGCGCTGCCCCCCCCCCTCCATCCCACCCCCTCCATCCCATCCCACCCCACCCCCTTTTTTCTTCCCTCCCCGCCTGCCTTTTCTGGAGACTTTTATTTTTAGGCTCGCGATGGGTCGAAAATAGCAGCGATCCCCCCCTGCCACCATCGCCCGCCCCCCCCGCCTTCCCCCCTCCCCGACGGGGCGGCCGGAGAGTCCCCCCTGCCCCGGGGGTCCGGAGGGTCCCCGCTATCGCCGGGGGTCCGGCCCGGGATGCTGCGGGGCGGGGAAGGGCCGGGGAAGGGCCGGGGAAGGGCCGGGGGCGGCGGCGGCTCCCCCCGCACCCTCCTCCCCTCCCTCCGCGCTGCAAGTAGAGGCAGGAGCGGCCCCTCCGCGCCGCAATTAACTCTTAACGAGGAAAACTCGCTGCCGCCCGCGGGCTCCGCTCGCCCCCTCCCCCGGCCCGCCACCAAAAAAATTGTCGAACGTTTTTTAAAATTCCCAAAGAGCCGATTATTTTTATTTTTTTATTTTATTTTTTTTTTTTCCCGCGGAGGGACCGGTCGGGTCCGCGCTCCCCCCCCCCCGCATCCGGGCGGCTCTCGGGGGGAAGGGGGGGCGGCCGCGACCCCCCTCACGCCCCGCAGGTCCGGTCGTTCCCTCGGTGCGGCGCAGATGGGATGTGCCGGGTTCCTGGGGCAGTTTCTTGTTTTTATTCTCGGCTAAATATTTATTTATTTGCATGGGGTTTGGGTTTTTTTATTATTATTATTATTATTATTTATTTTCGAGGAAGAGCCACGTGGGGAATTTGTTAGTAAATAAATTTGATGGGACTCGCGGATCCGAAGTTTTGGAAAACCTGGAGAAAAAAAAAAAAACCCAAGCTGTGTGTGTGTGTGTGCTCTGTGCTCCAGCCCCCTCCTCGGAAACTCATCAAAAGGAATGATAAAAATCCTGGGAAATGGTTATTTAAAGCAAAAAAAAGCCTTCAGCTTTCCCTCCTGTAGCCGGCTCGTTCTCTGATCCCGGGATTTTTGCCTTCAAAGCCCGTGGCTGCTGCTCACCAGGGAAAGTTTGGTTCCCATCCTTTCCATCCTTTCCAGCTGCTCTGCTTGGCTGTCCTGGAGGTACCAAACCGGCTCAGCCTTTGTAGGGGCTCCGCTGCTTCCACGTGCGTGTTCCTGAGGTTTCCAGGGTGTAATCCAAGCTCCAAACTCGCAGGTGAAAAGAGGAGAGCGATGAAAGCGGGGGAATGAATTTCCTGCAGCTCAGAAAAGTGCGTTTTCCGAGCCCCCCCTGAGTGAAAACCTGAGCAGGGACCTTCCCGCTGTGCCCCCCTCCCAAAAAAAAAAAACCAGAGCTGAAATAAATGATCCCCTCTCTGCTTCGGATCCATCCCTAACCCTGAGCAGGAATCTTTTGTTGTTGCTGCTATTGGTTTGCTCGGCACCTTCCCCATGTGACACAACCCTGGGCGAGGATGAAAAAAAGTAAAAAAAAAAAAAAAAAAAAAAAAAAAAAGGGAAAAAAAAAAAGGGGGGGGGAAAGTGCAAACAAAGAGGGAAGTCTTCAATTTAGCTGAGAGGCGAGCAGGGCGATCAGTCCCCTCCTGCCCCTGGCTGGAGCATTCCAGATCGCAGATGGGAGGCATTCAGGGAATGCAAACAGCGGGGGCCAAATCATTGATCTGCTGGGGGGGCAGCGCCGGGGCTCGGGGGCTGCCCCACCCCCGGAGTGCCCCTGCCCCGCTTCCCCCTCCCCATCCCAAAGGAAACGCTTCCCTCCCGGCCGATTCCAACCTTCCCAGCAACTGCAACAGAATTCCAGGGGGATTTCTGGAGCCTGAGCAACAAGTTTGTACCCGGGCACTGTCACTGGGAGAACCCTCCGGGGCCTTTTCCTCCCCCTGCAGCTTCTCCGGGAGGGCTTTGAGGGTTTAGGGTTTAAAACCCCCCGGAAAAGTTGATTTTTGCGAGGGTTTAGAAACGTGCTGAGGTTTGACTGCCCCGTTCTCCCACCAGCACAAAGCTGCTGACGATTCAACACATCAGAACCGATTTGGGGGAAAGTGGGATTTTTTTTTTTCAAAAGAGGCTGAAATCTCTGAGTCAGCCAGAAATGGTCCTGATGGGTCCTCACAATTTATCTGCAGGTTCAGGGAGGGGTTTGTTGCCACTTGGGAGTTGGGGGGAATTTCTTAAGGGGGAAGGTTGAAACTGGGTGGTGAAAAGTGAAGCTGAGAATTCCCCAAAATGGGGATTTGATACAAAAATGTGTAATCCCTGCAGGCTGCTGAAGTGTGGTTGAGGCAGAATTTATCTAAAAATATATCTAAGACAGAAACTATTTTTTATGACAGATTAGCTGCAAACAAGAACAGATTATATTCTCTTATTTTTCTCCCAGTTATCACTTAAATCTTTCTTTAATTTGATTTTTTTTGGGGGGGGGAGGTGATTATTTTTTAATCTCCGGTGATACCCCCAGGTTTTAATTTGGACAATATTAAAGATGCACTCAGAAACCTCAGAAACTTTGGGGGAAAAAAAAAAATCTTCATTTCCGGAAGTTTGAAAATATTTATTAATTGTTTCCCAATAAATAAGGGTTGAAAGTTTTCAGCAAAATACCCAGGTTATAAGGGAAAACAAAAATAAGGATTTTCTTCGCACAGAATCTGTTTCAATCAAATCTCAACAAGCAGAAATAATCTGAATATGCAGCAAAGCTGTCCTTAAAAACACAGGTGAGAACTCAACAGGGTAAAAAGAGTCAGGGTCACAGTTGGGAAATATTTCCTTTTCCTTAAGTGGAATCCCAGTTTAAACCACCTTTTGTTCGGTTTTTACGACGTGGAAAATATTCCTGACTGGAAAAAGCAGCTCAGACCTGAGATCCAGTTTGTCAAACCCCGCGTTGATAAATTTGTCAAGGGGCAAAACTTGCCTCGGTTTGCTTCAAAACAAAATCAGGGCTCGAGGTGGGTCCTTGGGAATCTCCTGGTTCTCCCTGGCTCTGGAACACCCCCTTGGCGCTGGAATGCTGTTCTGTTGGAGCTCTGGAGCATCCCCGGCCCCAGGGAAGGGGCTGAGCCACGGGAAGAGCCCTTTGGCTCCCCGAGGACTGGGAAGTTGGGCAGGAGGAGGGAAGGTGGAAATGGTTAAACCTGGAACTCGCCCCCGGAGCTGCCCCTTCCCCAAACATCTCAGTGCTCCGCTGGAAAACAAAGCAAACACTGCCATCAGCTCTGCCTCCAGAGCCAACTCCCACCCCCAGAAACCCTCCACTTCTGCCCCAAAAACCTGGAATCCCTTTCAGGCAAACCCAACAGAAAACCACAACCCAGCAACCCTTGGCTTCTCCTCTCCAGCCGCTGCTTTTCCGCTCGTGGGCTCCCACCAGGGCAGGGCAGGGAGCTGAGCCCCCCCAGCTCCGGGGCTGGGGCTGCTTCCCAGACCTGCTTCCCAGACCTGCTTCCCAGACCTGCTTCCCAGACCTCTTCCCAGACCTCCTGGAGCACCAATTCCCCGTTGGGGGGGTTGTGAACACGCAGAGAAATGTTCAAACTGCAACCAAACAAAGCTGCTTGGAACACATCTATTTTTTCCCCCCTCCACACACAATGGAAATGGTTCATTTTGGGGAGGGTGGGGGCTGTTTTCCAGTGATTTTCTTTGTGTAAGTGGTGAAGTCTGAACGTGAGGAAAGGAAATTCCTTATCAGGAGGAGCCCTGAAAAGTTGTTGTTGAGATAATCCCTCCCATTCTGAATTTCTCCCTCAGATGAAGATGCCACTGCTGCTCAGGACAGACCTTTCCAAACCTGTCAATTCAGTTTTTCCTCCTCAAAAAGCCCCCCAGGAGCAGCTGGAGCAGCCATTTCTCCTACAGATGGCTGGGGCAGAGGGGGGAAAGTTTTGGTCTTGTAGGACGATAAACTGAAGGAGCAGAGTTGGGGAAGCCTGGTGGGGGATGGATCCTGCCGTTGCTGAACTCCCCCTGACCTTGTTTCCAGTCGGAGCCGCTCCTTTGAACCCCCCTCCAAACATTTGCAGCACTTCCAAAGCCCAGATTAAACGTTTTCCTTCCAGCTGATGGGGGTGTTTTTACCAGATTCCCTTCAGATTGGAATAAATGGGTTTATCTCAGCTCACCAAGGAGGAATTTGGGGGCCCTACAATTCCGAGCTGCCGTTTAAATCCCCCCGAGAGCGGCGGGTTCTGCTTTCATCCCTCCACTTCTCCAGCTCCCCGGAGCAGGAGGTGAGGGAAAGCTCAGCCACTCCTTCCACAGCCTTTCTCCCTAATTCTTCCTACCCAAAACAAGTGTGTCCCTGGGGGTGGGAAACTCCACGGCAACACTTTCTGTTGTGGGTCACTTTAAAAAACACGTAGGTCACTTCACAATCCCAACCTTGACCCAAACCCCTGGTGCTGCCAGAAAAGGGACGTTGGAGAGCAGAAAGGGCACGAGATGGAAATAATTCCACGTTACTGAACCAGCCACTTGGGCGGGCGCCCGGCCATGGACCGGGATGGGGAATCCTCGTCCTGCTGCTGCAGGCTCGGGATCGAGCAGGAACTGATTATTCCCTGCAGCTCCTGCCCCTCCAGCTGCTCGGGTCTGGCTCTGCCTCTGCTCCCAGGCAGAATAAAGGATATTTTTCCCCACTGAAACAGCTGCCACGAGGTGAAGCCCGTAGAGCACAGGTAGTCTTCATGCTGGAGCAAACCTGGATCATCTCTCCAGCCTCTGGAAGCAGCGACAGCAGAGCTGGAAGTTGCGGTTGTGGGACCTTTGGACGCAGCCCGATGGTCCAAATAAACCTTCCCCGTGTGGATGTTTCAAACAAAAAGCCCCAGAGGGGTGGAATTCAGCTCCAAAGGCAGGTGGGCACTGAGCGTGTGCTCTCTGTTCCTGCAGGTCCCTCATTCCCGGGGGAACGACAAGGATTTGGGGAAAAATAAATGAGCAGAGCATGCAGCAAGGGGAATTTCATATTCCCAATGTTTTCTGGTTCCCATTTTTAGTTGTTGTGGGTTTTTTTTTCCTCCCCAAAGGACTGGAAACCAGGAAGGCTCCGAGACATCCACCCCAGTGAGCTGAATTCCTGGAGAACAACCACTGGAGCTTCAAAAGGCCCTCGGGATTGTTTGGAGTTAAAAAGGATGGATTGGCATTTAAAAACATGTCTGGGGTGTTGCCACTGGGAGAAAACCTGTTCCATTCCCACCAGCACCGGAGGGGGAAGCAGGTCTGAACCCAGGAGGGAGGATGAAGTGGTGGAAGTGCTGTCTGGAGCTCCAAAGATCCCTGGAAATCCCTCCAGGCATCACTTGTGTCCCCAGCACAGCTCGGTGGGAATACTGGGCTGGGATGAGCACAGGGAATGGGATGAGCACAAGGAATGGGATGAGCACAGGGAATGGGATGAGCACAAGGAATGGGATGAGCACAAGGAATGGGATGAGCACAAGGAATGGGATGAGCACAAGGAATGGGATGAGCACAGGGAATGGGATGAGGAGCTGGGCAAACCCTCCCTGCCTTCAGCTGGAGCCAGAGCTGCTCTCTCTGTGTTGCTTTTCCCTGCCAGAGTCCTGGCACTTGGGATCATTCCCTTCCCTTTGCCGTGTGAGAGCCAGAAGATTCCACACGGGAGCCCGGACGGAGCCCTGGGAAGGGAGGGGGAAGCTGGACATGGGCTGTGGGATCAGGGTCTGAGGGAAACAAGCTCATGTTTGGGATTTCTGCTCTGGAAAGGTGTAACAGGGAAAGTGAGAACAAAACATGACGAGTTTCCTCCTCTGTGAGACGTTCCAGGGATTTTAGGGAGAGGGATGAGCTCCCAGGGAAAGCTTGGAGTCCCCGAGCCTCCGACAGCAGCAAAGTTCAGAACGGAATCAGTGCTGGATCAGGAGCTGGAATGATACTCCAATCTCTGTGATTCCAGGGGGAAAAGCTTAAAATTCCCTTCTTCCTCTCTCCCTGGGACTGGAGGAGCAAATGCTCGACTGCGGCTGGATCCAACGGGAATGTCGGATCAGCCCAAAGCTCCCGGGCAGAGCTGAGCTGCCCCGAGCAGTGCCAGGGAAAGCAGCAGCTGAAGAGCTCTCTCTGCTCCAGAGGGAAAGGGAAAATCCTGCCTAGCACATGCGCTGGGAATAGGAGAGAGGTGCCATTGAGGGAGGGATGTGAGAGCTGAACTCCGAAATCTCTCGGGAAGGTCACGGCATTCCCATTCCAGAAAACTTTGGGGAGTGGGTCAGCTCCATCCCATCAGAGTGATGGAAGCAGAGCTGAGGCTGTCTGGGAGCGGGGAAGGGAATGGGTGATCCCCTCAGGTCACTCCAGCCCTATTTTCCACGATTACAGAGATTTCCAATACCTGGAATTCTTTGCAATCAAAGCTGCCCTTGAGATGTTTTGCTCCGGTGTCTCAGAGCGGAGCAGAAGGACCCTTCCAGGGGCACAGCTGAGCTCTTCCCAACACATTCCCAAATTCCTGAAGCACCAGCTCCCCCAGCCAGGTGTGGTGTGCAGGAGAGCAGGGCTGGCTCAGAGGGGGGGATGGAGCAGCCCCAGCTCTCCTGGGTAACCGTCTGGGAGACAAATCCCAGAGCTGGGGGACACCAAAGTGTCCCTGTCCCACCTGGATCCAGCTGAAGCTCGGGAATGACGTGGGAAGGCAGCAGAGCACAGCCAGTGCCAGGAGGGTTGTGCTGCTGTGGCTGGGATGGGCTGAGGCTGGAGGAGAGCAGGGGTTGGATCATCCATCGGGAGAACCCCTGGTTATCCCGGGGGAAGCAGCGGGGACACGGACACGTGGCCCTTCCTGAGGGCAGCACTTGTCACCCCTGCACGTCCCAGGGCTGAAGGGGCACGGGGAGGTTCAGCACCGAGACGTCCAGCCCTGGAAATCACACACACACCTGCCTTTGGAACCAAATTCCGCCTGTCTGGGGTTTTTTTTGTCTGAAATCAAAACCTCTGGAGCTCCTGCTCGGGGTGGAGCTGCTGCCCCAGCACGAGCAGCTGCCCTGGCACAGCCACAGCTGCAAAGCCCAGGTCAGCGTTTAATGCTGCTGGATATTTCTTTCACCCTGTTGACTTTACACCCCACAGAGGCACTTCATGAGAGGCAAACAAACAGGCTGCACTTTGGAGAAACCAGATACGGGGGTTGGCTGGGAGGGAAGGACCCAGAATACATATAATAAAGATATCAGGATAATCCATTTTATTGATTAGCAGTTGTGCCAGGAGTGCAAATTGGTCACTTGTAGCTATTCCAGGGCACCATTTATTGCAGGCACGACGTTCCTGCCCGGATGAAAAGCTTTTGCAGCCCCTGGCTCGTGTCTGGTGGCTGAAGGACTAAGCCACGGGTTAAGTAGTTGCTGTGAAAGTAGTAATTACTCCCTAATAGCTCTGGACTCTTAATCTACACTAATAACATCCTTCTGAGCCTTTATCTGGGTGCAATATTGGTGCAAGAGTTTTGCTGGAGAGGCTGGGAGCTGTGTAACTGTGGAGCAGGGAGAGCTGGGCTCTGCCAGCGCCGGGAGAGCCGCGGGGGGATCATTCCCAGCTCTCCCGGGGCAGGAATACAGGGGTTGAAACCAGTCTACATCTGATATTCTGTCCCAAAAGAGATAAACCCCTCACTTTTTAGAAGGAAAGTGGAAAGTGGGTAGAGTTTATGTGGAGACACAAACCTCATCCCATTGGATTTCGGGACAAGATCCACCAGGGTTGTGTCTCCACAAAACCCTCTCCCACACCGAAGCCACCAACGTTTGTTTTGCCACCATTACTGCAATTCCACTGAGGAATTGCCTCTTGCTCAGCCCTGTCAAGCAGAAACCCTTCTTCTTTCCCACCCAAATCCCTGATGCAGCTGAGCCAGCACAAACCTGGGAGGATCCACACATCCCTCCTCCTCCTCCTCCTCCTCCTCCAGGCGCGCGGGGTGAACGCTCCGAGCAGCTCCACGAAAACAAGGCTGGCAGACCCGAGGGGAAGGTTGTAACTTGGATAACCTCCTCCAAAAGTTTAGGCTGCTCCAGGAGCAGGGCTGGGGCTGGGGATGTGCTCTGGGAGCCAGCACAGGCAGCCACGGGCACCGCTCGCTGCGGGAGCGACGGGAGCAGAGCTGGGATTGGGGGTCAGGCTGGAGCAAACCCGAGGAATCCTGCCCTGCTCCTTCACCAGCAGGATGGGATGGGATCCCACAGCAGCAGGGACACACCTGGTGGCAATCCCAAGCCAGGACTCACGTGCTAAAATGGGTCCAGCCCTCCCAGAGAGCTCCAGGGGGAGCGAGGCAGGGCTGAGCCCGGGATGTCTCCTCAGCTCTGACCCCGGGATAACTTTTCCCTGGGCAGGGAATCCCAGCAGAGCTGCTGGAAGTGGATTTCCCCCCGTGCTCTGCTGGCACAACCCACATCTGCAGAGCAGCTGCTGCCCTGGATCCAGCTGTGCAGGGGCAGGGGGAGGTGGTGGCCTCGCTGACCCGTGTCCCCAACAGCTGCCGATCCCCCGGGAAGCTCCATCGCTCACTCCGGGCAGGAAAACCCCCCGGGGGCTCAGGTCCGGCTGCTCCCCCTCACCCACCACCCTCCACCCCATCACCCAGGGCTGCCTCACCAGTCCCTACTGCTTCCCTCTCTGCCACTCTCCATCCCAAGTGTTCCCCTCTTGGAGCTCACATTCTGGGGAGCAGATGTTGGATTTGGGGAGTTTCAGACCCCTGGGCTTGATGGTGACAAAAATAACAATGATGGGACCCAATGATTTTAGCAAAGTCTTCCCTCCTGTAAGAAAAAGAAGCAGCAGGTTGGATTTCTCTGTGGTAAAAGATGGAAATTAAGGGAGGTTTTACTGTGGAAGGAGTTGCTACGTGGAATTAAAAGCAGTGCATTATGCTCCCAGTGCTGATTTTGTGACATAACTGGGTTGTGATACATAATGGTTTAATTGCCATTAATGTAAACATATTTAAAAAGGTTATTTCCCTGCTCTGGAGGTCAATGGACCCAATGAAGCAGCTCTAAGTGGGTCGGAATTGCTCTGATTAGGGGCTGGATTTCCTGTTCCCCCCCTGGAAGTGGGTTTGGTCCTGCCCAGCTGAGGGTATATAAACACCCCAAAGGCTCTCCTCAGCACCTGGAATCCTCTGGGAGCTCCACGGAGGGAGAAAGGTAAGGAATTCCATGTCTGCCTCTCTTTGGGTGCATTGGGCTGCAAAGGGAAACGGTTCTTTCAGGGGAGAAAATGGCAAATAACAGGTTGGGGGTTGTGCCTGCGCAGGGAAACCGGGAGAAAGAATCGCTCTGGAGTCGCTCTGGGGCACCTCCCAGCTCTGGCTAAATCAGGGATAATGCTTTTCCCACAGCAGATGGGGACTGGGAGACCTGGGGGTTGTAAAGATCCCCCTCTTTTTGGGGAGAAACGAAATCCTGGGGTCAAACCAGGGCAGGGATCCCGGGGAACTGGCAGCGGGCAGGGCGAGCAGAGCTCGGCTGCTCCAGGGGGGTGTCCACAGATTAACCCAAAACGGTTTTCCAACAGTTTATGGAAATGGTTGGGTAAATCCTGCAGGGAAGGAGTTCTGCCCTTCCCTAAAATCAGGGCTACCACACATTCCCTCTCCAGGTTCCATAAATAACTGCCCTGTTCCGGCACAGCTTCGATATTTTCAGGTCCGTTGTTACACCCTCAGTTGTATCACCAAGATGTGAAATTAAAAGAAAAATAAGAGGGGAAACGTCAGTTATTTAATCATGAACTTTTTTCCCCCTGCTCTTATAAAAATACCCCTCAGCTTTTTGTGTAACCAAATTTACTTCTGCTCTGGGTCAGTGTTTGTTACTCAATAACTACTTGTCTTCTGTCTCTTTAGCTCTAAGAAATCAGGGGGTTTGCCGGTGTTTAGAGTGTTACACCTTGCTTTTGAGAGGAACTCGATGTATCTAAGATAGTGTAATTCCTTCAGTGTTTTTCTCACTTAATAGGAAGGGCTGAAAACATTTGTAAAAATGTCCCGATTTTTCCAGAGATAAAAAAAAAAAAAAAAGCCGAAATTACAACAACAACATCCAAACTTGCAAATTCTTGTTCTCTCCAAAACTGTAATTGGGCTGTTGGAAGAGAACAAATAACTACCCAGAGGAATAAGGTTCTGTCGTGTGTGAATGAATTACTGAGGGGTGGGAGACGTGAGTTCTGCTCCGGACCTTTCCCGGGGTCGTTATCCCCGTTAACAGCAGCTCCTCTTTTCCATAAACAAATCTAACAAAGGTGAGGTGAGGGACAACCAAAACATCCCTGAGCCAGGACCAAACCCGGTTTTGTGTGGAATTGGCAGGGCTGGAATAGCAATTAAACGAGCTCAGATGTCCAAGGGCTGTGGGGTTGTGGACACGAGGACAAGGAACAGCTTGAAACCAATAAATCTTGGAATCTGCTCCTGTCACTGCCCGTGGGGTGTTTTTCAGAACTGATGCTCAGTCCCTACATGAGGCATCATCCATCCTAACAGAAACCCCCCCAGGGATTAGATCAGGCTCCCAGACCCCTGGAAGGGCGGGGTGGGACGAGCAGGGCGTCGTTGCTGCCGAGTTCCCTGATCCAAGGGACATTCCCATTGCCGGGCTCGAGGCTGAGCCGACCCCGAGAGCACAATGAGGTACCCACGGGGGCAGCTTGTAAACACGGGGCAGGACAAAGCCCTTCCCCCCGGGAACGTGCGACCCCCCGGGAATTTGATGGGCACAATAAAAGTTTAGGGGACCGACGTTCAAAGGCACCGCGGCGGGAAGGAGCGGTGGCAGGGAAAGAGGGGTTGGGAGGCTGGAGGAGGCTGCAGGAGGCTGGAGGAGGCTGGAGGAGGCTGGAGGAGGCTGCTGGAAGCTCGAGGGCTGAGGGGACACATTTACAAGCACAGGCACGTGCCCAGTCCCCCCCATCCCTGTCCCTCGTGTGTCTTCCAGGGGCTGGACACCGGGACCTCCCTCTGCTCTGGGACGGAGAAACCCGCCAGGAAAATGTCCTTCAAGTCCTTCAAGGTTCTTTCTCTGCTCGTCGCCTCCCTGGGCTTTGTTTTGATGGAAGACAACGTCTCGGGGTGAGTAACACTCTCCAAGGGTTTTGGAATGCTCCTGGTGTGTTTTGAGCCTTTTCCAGCTCCTCTGGAGGCAAATGGACTCTTTCCATTGGCATCTTGGTGAGTAGGTGAGAACACGAGTCCTGGATCTGGGATCAGAGACATCCCGGGTACAGAGATGAGCAACAGATAAGGGGGAGATCAAACTAAAGCCCTGAGCCTTTGAGCCAGAGCCAGGAACTCCCATGTTTTCCCTACAAACTTCATGACTGTGGGTTGGGAGGAACAAGCTGGAAGTCAACCAGGGAGAGAAAGGTTGTCTGAGAACAAGAACAAGATGTAATCACCTCCCATGAGTGGGGCCAGAGGGCACCCAGTTCTTGGAAGCTTCTGAAGTCGTGACCAGGTACATAAAGCAGGTAGACAACAAAGACTTTCCCTCCCTTTCCCTGACTCCTGATAGAAAATTTTCAACTATCACCCAAAAAGATCTAAAAAACCTCCTTGTTAGACCTAAAAAACTCCTTTTTAGAGCAGCAGGAATTGCTGCAATCCCAGAGAACGGCTCTAAAACGGATCAGCCCTGAAATCCTTTGCTAACTTGCTGGCCAGCAGCTCTGTCCGTGCTGGTCTCGAGGTCATCCCTGTCTCCTGCCATTCCCTCGGAGCCTCTCGAGGGCAGGGGGGAACTTTCCCGCTGGAGGAGGGATCCCGAGCACAGCCGGTGCCTCAGCTCAGGGTGAGCGAATCGGGAAATCCACCCTGATTCCAGAGCAGCAGCAAGTGCCCAGAGCTCGTGTTCTCCTGAGCTGTCAAATCCCAGCAGGAATTGGATGAAAAATGGATGAGGGGCGTCCCAGCCCCTCCCCGGGGCGGGAACGGCCACCTGGACCGGGAGAGAGGGTAAAAGTGCCCCCCAAACCCTCGGGGATCACGGGGAGTGTGTGACCCAACCCCGAGCCCGCCCTGGGAGCACCTTTGCTCGGAGCAGGACTCACTGTGCCCAGAGCAGGACTCACTCCCTGTGCCCAGAGCAGGACTCACTGTGTCTGTGCCCAGAGCAGGACTCACTCCCTGTGCCCAGAGCAGGACTCACTGTGTCTGTGCCCGGGCTCTCCTCCCAGTGCCAGCCT
>NW_016690471.1:231940-236396 GCF_001604755.1 Lepidothrix coronata
GACTCACTGTGCCCAGAGCAGGACTCACTGTGCCCAGAGCAGGACTCACTGTGTGCCCAGAGCAGGACTCACTTTGTGCCCAGAGCAGGACTCAATCCCTGTGTGCCCAGAGCAGGACTCAATCCCTGTGTGCCCAGAGCAGGACTCACTGTGTCTGTGCCCGGGCTCTCCTCCCAGTGCCAGCCTGAGGGTTCCCGCTGCCCGACCGCTGCAGAGACGCTACTCCGAGGCCACCCTGGCGAGCGATTACAGCCGCACCATGGACAACATGCTCAAGAAGAACTTCGTGGAGTGGCTGCTGGCCAGGAGGGAGAAGAAAAGCGAGTAAGTGCTCGGACTTGCAGTGCTCCCGCATCCCAAATTCCAGCTGGAGAGCGCAGGGCCGAGGATGCTTTCCTTGGATTCTCCGGGCGGTTGGTTTTCTTTTTGTCTCTCCGAAGCGGCAGGAACGTTTCTGATCTGTCGGTGTCTCCCTCCCGGTCCAAACCCGCCTGGCAGATGGGGTGGGAGGGAGCTGGGATTTGTGGAAAAGCGACATTTTGGCACCCTCTTGTGGCATTTCGGGCTGATTTGTTCCCGTTTGGACTCCGCAGCAACATCGTGGAGCAGTACAAGAGGGAAGCCGAGCCCCAGGTACCAGCTGCGGGCGGGCAAAGGATGGACCTGGGCACCCACGAAGCCAAAGATTTCCTCACCTGGATTCTGAAAGCCAAGGGAAACCAGAGGTGAGGGCGGGGAGCAGAGAGGGAAAGTCGGGATGCAGGGAGGGAGGAGGTCTCCAGGTGTTCGGTGGTTTGGGAATGATGGTGACACGCAGGAAAATGGAATGATTTTGGTTTGGAAAGGAAATTCCGTATTTTGCTGCTCCATCTCCTGAGGAAAAGAGCAGAGCAAAAAAAAAAAAAAAAAAAAAAAAGCCTGATTTTGAAATTTCTCACAAAATACAAAAGGAAAAACGTTGTGTGGAGGATTGGGGTTGTCTTGTTCTGCAAATGTCAGCACAGGCTCGTCAGAGGTCAGAGCAGGGATTTTTGGCAGGGCTGGGGCAAAAATCCACCCCTCGAACATCCCAACCCCGAGGGGGTGGAGAGGCCAAAGTGAAGAGCTTTGACCTGCTCAAAACAAAGCCCTCTGGAAAGCAAATTTCTCGATTAAAATGGTACATTTCTACCAAATGTTTTGATTTGATCAAATCGCCCCAAAGGAGAAAAAAACCCAAACAAACAAAACCAACCCCACTCGTTCACACTCTCAGAGTGTTGATCAAGTTCGTTTAAAAAGAGAAAACAAATTATTTTTGTCCTTCTATTGCTGCTTTTAGAGGGAAAAAAAAAAATCTGCCAGCTAGACATGAAACCAGGCAGGAGAGATTCCAGGAGGAATTTCCCAGCTTAGTCCTGATCCGAGCGAACCCATAAAGGGCACAGATTTTATTTGGTTTTTTTTTTTAAGCTGTAATCATCTTAAAATACTTCCAAGATGTAATCACCTTAATGGTTACACACACACCATCACTGTTACGTTATTAACAATGTTTTTAATCATCCTCCAACGTTCTCAAAGATTTAATCACCTTCCAGTGGTGACGATCCCGGTGCAGGACGGGGGGATGAGCTCGCTGCAAACAGGTAGCTCTGGGCGAGGTGAGGGAGCCCTGCTGGAGCTCTGGGGGCTCCTGCAGCTCATCCCGTGTTTTCCCAACCCTCTGGCTCGGAGCTGGTGGATCTCAGCAGCTCTGGGCTGTGCCAGCAGATCCACAGCCTGGCACTGGGCTGGCTCATCCCCCCCTGAGCCCGGCTCGTGCCACAAATGTTCAAAAAGCAAATTAGACCCGAGCCTGGAGGGAAAAAAAATCTGCTCTTGGGCAGTTTTTAGGTTTAAAAAATCCAGCAATAAATGGCTGAGGGGACACGGAATTTCTTCAGCGTGGAGGGGTTTTATAAAACCCAACAGGCTGAGGCTGCCGAGTCCTGAAATGGTGGCAAGAAAGGGGGGGGAGCGGGGGGGAAGCACTTAAAACACACAGCCCACTTTTTCAGGCACAATCCTCTTGTTTTCTGGGGAAAAAAATGGGATTTTTAACTACAGAGAGTCATGGGACAGTCGCCCAAAACAAGAATCTGGGGGGGTTTGTTGGGTTTTTTTCAGCCTTTGCATGAAAACGGTGTCAGAAAAGATGGTTTGGGGCCGGCGGGGTGGGGGAAAGGAGCAGAGCTGTGGTTCACAGGGGTGTCTGGGGCCAAGCACTTGGAAAATCCGACACCCGGAGCTGCCAGCCGTCCCGAAAATCCCAAATCAAAGGAATGAGGGCTTTGAGGGATCTGGGGAGGTCGCTCGGTCTGACCCCTGCTCCCAGGCAGGATCAAACTGGTCCTGACAGATGTTTGTCCAACCTGTTCCGGGGCAGGGGAGGAGGGGGAAGGGAAAGCTTTGGTGCTCGAGATTAATCAGCTTGATTAGTTTCATATTAAAAAAAATAATTTTTGGCGCGTTCCTTAATGTCCTGCATTGTAAACAGAAATGCCAGTGGCGGGGGAAAGTCCCTCTGGAAACAAAGATGTTTTGTTGGGAGCCGGGAGCGCCGCCGCCGCTTTTGGGGGAGGATTTGGGATGCGGGGAGGGGTCACCGGGTGGTTCCTGCCCCTCCCCTGAGCCCGAGAGACTCTGCTGAGCAGCCAAAACCCTCCAAGATCAAGGGATGTCCCCGTGTCAACGCGGGGTTAAAGCTTTTTTTGGGGGGGTTATCCCGGTCGGAGAGACAAGGGGATAAAATCTCCCTGTGAACTTGCGGGGACTGGGAGAAAGGGATGCCCAGCACAGGATTTGCTCTTTGGTTTTGCCCCTCATCTGTGTTTTTTATGGATGTTTTGGCAGCTTCACTTCTCTGGAAGACTCGGAAGGGCTGAGGGATGTTCTGAACCGCGAGTTCCTGACGTGGCTGATGGCGACTGAGCCCTGCAGGGCGACGTGAGTGGCTGTTCCACACATTCCCAACGGATCCCTTGTCCCCAGAAATACCTGCTGCAGCACTCAATCCATGGATTCAGGGGTTCTTTGGATAGCCAGAGTGCTCACATGGCACAGTTTGGCTTCCCCAGCCCTGGAAGTGCCCAAGGCCAGGCTGGAGGGGGTTTGGAGCGACCTGGGATGGTGGGAGGTGGATGAGTTTTAAGATCCCTCCCAGCCCAAACCACCCTGGGGTTCTGTGATCTGGTGGAGATTTTGCAGCCCTGGCCAGAATTTTGTTGTGCAAAAGCATCTTCAGGCAACTCCCACCACAAACCCGGGGGAAGGCAAATTTCCAGCCGTTCCTGCCCAGGGAAAGAGGAATAGAAAAGTCTTTTCCCTGCTTTTTAATGGAAAAAGGGGAGGTGTTCGTCAGGCAACTCACGGGAAATATTTTTTTCGTGCATTTGGGAAGGGAATTCTGAGAGAAATAAAAGGAATTGGGGTGCAAAAGGTGCAGGGACAAGGAGGTTCGAGGGACTGGGGAGGGATAAGATGGGAGAGAAAAAGGCACCATCCCTGAAAACAGGGTGAGGAAAGAGCTGTCTGTGCCAATGGCAAAAGGTGGCACAGGGACAAAAAGGGCTGAACTGGCCCTGGATAAAGGTAGGTTGGGAATAAGGGGCAGCTCTGGGCCATGGACAATCCCAGCCAACGGGAGCTGAGGGGCAGCAGCTCCCAGGGAAAACAAGGCACTGCTGAGTCCTGCAGGAAAACACTCATTTACATCTCTCTCCCCTGCCCAGTCGCTGATTTCCCCCAAAATTTACTGTTAGATGCTAATTTGGACACACATCTTGCTGTCAGAATGGATCTGCAGAGGGGGCTGCCTGGTTCAGAAGGGAGTAAATGATGCCTCCTTTCCTACAGGAAGCAAAAGAAATCAGGTGCAGTTCCACAGGCATTTACGCTTTTCTTTCCCATTTCTGCTTTGTTAGAGCTGCATAACTCCAGGGCTCTCCCCAGGAATTCCCTCTTCATCCCGTCAGACACACGAGGAGGAGGAGGAGGAGGAGGAGGAAGAGGATTTCTTGCACCCACCCTGCTCTGCGAACGTGGTTTATTTTTATTCATGCAACAAAGAGTTTTTAATTTGGAGCTGAAATGAGATTTGGAGACACTTGATGTGGGGCTGGGCTATAAAATGTCACTGAATTGCTCAATAAATGTCACAGAATCACGGATCGGTTTGGTTGGGAGGGACCTCAAAGCTCATCCACGGGCAGGGACACCTTCCACCAGCCCAGGCTGCTCCGAGCCCCGTCCAACCTGGCCTTGGGCACTCCCAGGGATGGGGCAGCCACAGCTTCTCTGGGCAACCTGTGCCAGGGGCTCACCACACACGGCTGAGCCCCTCAGACACCCCCTGAGCCCCCCAGAGCCCCCCCTCAGACCTCACCCAGATCCCCCATCAGATTCTGGCTGAGCCCCTCAGACCTCACCCAGACCC
>NW_016690471.1:238190-242264 GCF_001604755.1 Lepidothrix coronata
GTCCTGGCCGAAGACCAGCTGGCCCAGGTGGGAGATCCCCCCTGCCCTGGGCTTGTCCCCCCCGTCCCCTTCTCCATCCGTGCCCAGGGCATTGTCCGTGCCCGGTGCCTCATCCCCAGTGCTCTCTGCTCCTGGTTTGTTCTCAGTGCTCTCCTCGACTCCCTTGCAGATGTCCAAGCAGCTGGACATGTTTAAGACCAACCTGGAGGAGTTTGCCAGCAAACACAAGCAGGAGATCCGGAAAAACCCCGAGTTCCGGGTGCAGTTCCAGGACATGTGTGCCACCATCGGGGTGGATCCCTTGGCATGTGAGCAACAGGCCCTGGGCTGAAGGACAGGGTTCATCTCACTCTTCCCAAACAGCTCGTGGTGGAGCTGGGGGAAAGTTTGTCCTTGAGGAAAACTGCCGGTGCTTTGATTCCTGGGGCTTGGGAATTGCTGGGATGCACCTTTGGCTGGGGGAAAACGGGTGGAGATAACAAAAAATCCGAGTCCTCCCAGTGGGGTTTGTGAGCTGCCTGCTTCACAATAAGAAGGATGTTTTTCCCAGTGTTCCAACCCTTTTTCCCTCTCTCCCTTCCCAGCTGGTAAAGGATTCTGGTCGGAGATGTTGGGAGTTGGAGACTTTTACTACGAGCTGGGAGTGCAGATCATTGAAGTTTGTTTGGCTCTGAAACACAGGAATGGAGGTGAGGATCCCACTCTGCTTCCTGGGAGACACCACTGACCAGGAGCACTTTTCCCTGTGGAAAATGGGTTGTGTCTCTCAGATTTCACTAATCACTGGGGTGATAATTTTGTCCTTGTTCTGCTTCTACAACCTGTTGTGGCTCCACCACTCTATTGATCCAGAAATCACCATCCCTGCCCTGTCTAGGGAACTAAAATATAACTCAGGAGCATGGAAAGGAGCAGGGCTCAGTGGCAATCCTGAAGGAGTATGAGCCTGCCTGGAGCCTGAGATTGGCTCTGAAGGATCCCAGCAATGTCCAGAAGGTTGGAATACCAGATAGAAGTGCTTAATTAAAAGACAGTAGGTATTCTTCACTCCAGATGGGCAATCTGAGACCAGGGATGGGCTGAAGCAAAGCCAGTGGAACTCCCACATTTTGTGGGAGGAGGAAGCAGCTGCCTGGGAACAAGGCTGGGTCATTGTCCCCCCCAGGGCTTCCCAGTGGGAACAATGAACAGACACTGGGGGGCTCTGGCAAAGCACAGAGGAGCCCTGGCTGCTCTCTCTGCAGTGGTTTTGTTGCCATGAATGATGTTTTCCTGTCCCCTCTTGTTGCCTCCCAGGGCTGATAACACTGGAAGAACTTCACCAGCAAGTGCTGAAGGGGAGAGGGAAGTTTGCTCAGGATGTCAGCCAGTGAGTGTCTGCATGTCACAGGGAAGGGGGATCAAGCAGGATTTGGGGAAGAAAAGGGGGTGACTGGTTTGGGGACTCCAAATTTGACTTCCATGTGATTCACAATTAGTGACTTAGCACCCTGCTGCTGCCTGATATCCTTTTCTCTGGGAGCCCTGAGGCTTCAAGGACTGTTGCCCTGAGCTGGGGACAATTTTTTCCCTGCAAACCCAGCCCCAGGCTGCTGGAGCTGCTGTGGCCTCCTCAGCTGGGAGGAAGGGACTGAGAAATGTCACTACAGCAGCAGATTTTAGGACACAACTCAAACTTAATTGGGGCTGAACCTTCAAGTTTAGCACTTGAGGCTGCTGGAGCTGCAGTTGTGTCTCTAATTCGAGTCTGCAGGGGGGCCCAAATACCCAAACTCCTTCTAAATTGCTTTACTGCAGCTGCTGATAACCTGAAACTGCAGCTCCGAGGAGCTCTGACAGCTCCTGGCTTCTGCTGGAGTCTCCCTCATTTCCAGGTCTGTGGGGGCAGTTCCAGGGGCTCTAACTGACCTCTGCTCCTCAGGGACGACCTTCTCCGGGCCATCAAGAAGCTGAAGGTCTTGGGGAATGGCTTTGGGATTATCCCTGTTGGTGGAACGTTTCTGATCCAGTCTGTGCCAGCGGAGCTGAACATGGATCACACGGTTGTCCTGCAGCTGGCAGAGGTACCAGGCCAGCTTTACACACCCCTTGGGGCTTCCCTGGCAGGGAACTGGGCTTAGACTTGCAGGCAAAACTGTCCCCACTCTGCTAAACTAAGGATTTAAGTTTTGGCTCGAAGCTGACAGTGTTTTAACTCTTTTTTTTTCCCCAGAAAAAGGGCTTTGTGACAGTCAGTGAGATCAAGTCCAGCCTGAAGTGGGAGACGGAACGTGCAAAGCAAGTGCTGGTACGTGGGGAGGCCTCGTGTGCCAGGGGAGCTCAGTGCCAGAGGGGCTGTTCCTGGGGCACACACTGGGCTGGGAATGCAGCACCAGGGATGCCCAGGGATCCTGAGCTGCTGGAATTGCAAAGGCAGAGCACACCCCGTGTAAACACGGACTGGGGAAAGCGGAATCCCCAAAGCTGCAGATACTCCCGTGGCTTCACTGATTTCATGGCATGGGTTGGGTTGGGAGGGACCTCAAAGCCCATCCAGTGCCACCCCCTGCCATGGGCAGGGACACCTTCCACTACCCCAAGTTCTCCAGGTTCCATCCAGCCTGGCCTTGGACACTTCCAGGGATGGGGCAGCCACAGCTTCTCTGGGCAACCCGTGCCAGGGCCTCCCCACCCTCCTTCCCAGTATCCCACCTAACCCTGCCCTCTGGGAATCTTTGAAGTCAGTAAAATTTTGTGAGCTCATGAACACAGGAAGATGTCTGGACTATATTTCTCCTGGTCAAGTTGAGTAAAAGTTATCCCATCCCAAGTTCTACCCCCTCCCTTCCCTGGGATAAATGTGGGGTTGGGCTCTCCTGGGAATGCCCCCTGAGCCACTGAAGTGTCACTCACAGTTTCTGCTCTGTTTGCACAGGAACACTTGCTGAAGGAAGGAATGGCCTGGCTGGATGAGCAGGCACCAGAAGAACCTCAGTACTGGCTCCCTGCTCTCTTTACAGAGCTGTACTCTCAGGAAATCACTCCAGAGGAAGCCAAGGAGGCAATTCCTTGACTGCTCCCTGTTCTGTGCCTGTCTAGAATCCTCGGGAGGTTCTTTGCATATCACCTGAAACACAGGGACAGTGGACTTGAAATAAAAGGGTTTTGTAAAAAGTGTCTACCTTGAAAATCTTCTAGGATTCACTCCTGCTGGCTTACCTCTGGATTTGCTCCCTGGCTGGGGGTGGAAATGCCACTTGCTACTGGAAACTAAATGTCACAGCAAGAGGAAAATTATCTGGAGTCTTAAAGGATGCAAATGGGATTCTGGCTAAAGAAGTGGGGAAGCTCTTGTGTAGCTCTGCTCTGGGAAGGAGTTGTTGGTTGGTTGGTTGTTGTTCCTCTAAGGAATCACCACAGGCTCCATTCTGCCAAAACAAACTTTATTGCACAAAAAAAAAAAAAAAAAAAAAAAAAAAAAAAAAAAAAAAAAAAAAAAAAAAAAAAAAAAAAAAAAAAAAAAAAACCTCAAACAACCAGTGTAGGTGTTTCCAAAAAAAAAAAATAACCTGACGCCACACGCTCCGGCTTTTCTAGCGCAGGGAGTACCTTCGGGAGGAGCCTGGCACCAGCTGGGCTTGGGCGAGCGTGGAGTCCCCTCAGTCAGCGTTTCCCCAGAGCAGGGAGGGAGGCAGGGGGTCCCCGTGTTCCTGCTCTGGCAGTGGGGGGGTGTGGAGTCTGTCGGGGCTGTGGGCAGAGCAGCCCCCGCTCTAAGCTTTGGAGCAGCCCTGCGGGTCCGTCTCTGTCTCGGAGGAGCTGCTCTCAGAGTCCAGCTCCGGGGGCTCCTGCTGGTGCTTCTCCTGCACCTTCTGCCGGATCCCCTGCAAACGCACCAGCAGGGACTGGTAGTCAAAGTGGCCTCGCTTTTCACCGAAAGGATCCTGAAAGAAAAGCAGGGATGAGCCAGTAAACACAGCCCATCGTCCCTCTGGCAAGGGCTGTTCCAGCTGTGTAATAACTGTGCATAAAAACTGTCCTTTTCACCGAAAGGATCCTGAAAGAAAAGCAGGGATGAGCCTGTTAACACAGCCCATC
>NW_016690471.1:243611-256473 GCF_001604755.1 Lepidothrix coronata
AAAAAAAAAAAAAAAAAAAAAACAAAACAAAACAAAAAAAAAACCTCAAACAACCAGTGTAGGTGTTTCCAAAAAAAAAAAATAACCTGACGCCACACGCTCCGGCTTTTCTAGCGCAGGGAGTACCTTCGGGAGGAGCCTGGCACCAGCTGGGCTTGGGCGAGCGTGGAGTCCCCTCAGTCAGCGTTTCCCCAGAGCAGGGAGGGAGGCAGGGGGTCCCCGTGTTCCTGCTCTGGCAGTGGGGGGGTGTGGAGTCTGTCGGGGCTGTGGGCAGAGCAGCCCCCGCTCTAAGCTTTGGAGCAGCCCTGCGGGTCCGTCTCTGTCTCGGAGGAGCTGCTCTCAGAGTCCAGCTCCGGGGGCTCCTGCTGGTGCTTCTCCTGCACCTTCTGCCGGATCCCCTGCAAACGCACCAGCAGGGACTGGTAGTCAAAGTGGCCTCGCTTTTCACCGAAAGGATCCTGAAAGAAAAGCAGGGATGAGCCAGTAAACACAGCCCATCGTCCCTCTGGCAAGGGCTGTTCCAGCTGTGTAATAACTGTGCATAAAAACTGTCCTTTTCACCGAAAGGATCCTGAAAGAAAAGCAGGGATGAGCCTGTTAACACAGCCCATCAGCCCTCTGGCAAGGGCTGTTCCAGCTGTGTAATAACTGTGTGTGAACAGTCCAAGAATTCAGGGTCAAACCCCATCCCATCACCTCCCTGTGGTGGCAGAGGTGATGATGTTTTAATATTTTTTGATTATTTTTATGGATTTTTTTCACATTTTCTGTTTGGGGAGCGTTACAAACCCGAGCAAAACTTCAAACCAGACGAAAGGCCGAGCAGACACGGGCTGGATTTCGACTGCCAGCCTCGGGGAAGGAGATTGTCTCAAAGATTTGGTCCAGGGAAAACATCACAAACCTAAGTCTCTAAAATCCAGAGGCCAAAGACTTCACCACATGTCAAATTAGTGCTACAGAGCCCATCCAAATGAAAGGCATCACCATTCCCACCCAAAATCAAGGCCCCAGCTGAGCTGTAGCCAAGTCAGGGGCACGAAGTCTTTGAAGGTTATTTAACATTTGCTGCTTTTATGCCCATCCCAGGTCAAAGACACGTTGCCAGGGTTAGATGAGGTGCTGGTGGGGTTTGTGCTGTCCTATCTGATGGGAATCTTTGGTACAAGCCAACATGTGGCCCCAGAATTAACAAAACAGCACATCTGGCAAGGACTCAACTGATACTGAGCCTGGGGTGACTTCATTTCAAATACTCATGAAAACAATGATATCATCTCTCCAGCACCTTGTTTTCAGGCTTCCTGTGCTACTGTTTACAAGTGAGCAGAAAACCAGGCATGGCACCATCCCCTCTGGGAACTGAGCACAACTCAGTGATCCTCTCAAAGCCTGGGGAGAGCACTGAGCTCCCGCAAGGAGAAACCAGAGGGGGCCACACCAGACAACCCTCATGTCACCAAACTGCACCACACCCTCAGTTCACTACTCCCTGCAGCTCTAAGTCGAGCACAGGCACTCCTCAGGGGAATTTCTCACTCCAAACATAACTCTCCTGCTTCGGGAGCGCTTCCAATTTATGAATTACACAGCACTGAGAGGAAAAAAAAGGGCTCGGAGACACGAGACCATTAAATCAACCACCTCCATCTTTCCCTAGCAGTGGGATTTCTCAGTGAGTCAGAGGAGAGGTGGTGGATGAGGGAGGAAGACACATCTGTTCATATGCAAACAGCTTGGCAATGTGGTCTGTAAAGTCTCCTTCCCTGCAGAAAGGAGCTCCTGGATTCCACCTGTCTGGATGTGTCTGTTGTATCGTCCCTGTTCCTCCCTCAGCCACCTCCTCTGACAGAACAAGGAGTGGCAGAGAGAAGGTCTCATCTGCTGTCTGAGCAAAGGAGCCTCAGAAAAAGAGAAACTCTACCAGTGACCCAGGAGGAAAAGGCTGCACTGGAGTTCAGCTGCCACCAGCACTGGATAACCCGGATGTGAAAGCAAACTGCACCAGGGGAGAGCAAACTGTGCCACTGCCAGGGCTGAAAGCAGCACCTGCTTGCCTGGAGAGCGTCTCAGGCCCAGCCCTCAGAAACCTGACAGCCTGGGAGATATTTTGTGTGTGCCCTCTGCATTTGGGGATGGCAGTGCTGCACCCACAGCAACCCCTCAGGTCTCAGTTCCGTGGCTGGTTCAAAGCTGGAGTACAGATCTCCCAGATCCACCTCTGGTGCTGCACACTGTGCTCTGTCACCAACCACAGACCCTTGTCACCAGGGGAACTGGCTGGCACTCACCTGCATGGTTTGTCCTTGGAGATACAGCCTCTCTTTACACACCCCTTCGTAGAAGTCGTAGTATTCCATGAAGGACTTCTCCATGACACCCCTGAACGCAAGCAGAGGGCAAACAATCAACACAACAACAGTCACATCCCCCAGGGTCACCCCATCCCACTAGTTCCAGTTCCTGGAGTTGTCTGGGACAGCCTGTGTGTGTCCCTCAGAGGGCACAGACAGGCAGGACAGAGCCAAGGAACTGCAGAGCCCTGCAGCTGAAGGGATGCTGCACGTGTTTCCACAACAGCTGTGCCCTCCTCCCTCCAGGATTTTTTTTCCCCAGAGGACAAGGCCCGTTTATTCCCAAACCCAAGCCAGAGGACGCAGCCATTGTGCTCAGTAACAGGCCTTTGTCCTGGCACAGCTCCTGGGCACCACCCGGACCAGCCACTCACTGCAGGGGGGCAAAACCTTGGCTGGGCCAGGCAGAGCAGCTCCCAGGATCTCAGGAACAGTTTATCCTGCTTCCCCCCCCATTTCTGCTCTCTTCCATACCTCAAAGGCTCGGGACAGGGACACTTCCCTTCCAGCATGTCACACACTGCCACCCGGATGGTCTCGTGCCGAATGCACTCGTTGTAGTTCTTGCTGTCCCCAGGGTGCCTCTCCTGCCAACACAATTCGGGCCAGTGAGTCCAAACCTCTGCAGTGGCTCTTCATCTCTCCCTCCTGGGCCTGCCAAGCTGCACTGGTGCATGAACCCCCAACAGCTCTGTGTTGCTGAGCTGATTCACACAGCACAGGAAGAGCTGGCAGGGTCTGATGTGCCCCCAGAGCCCTGGACTCGCACGGTGTGGAGACAAATGCAGTGAAAAAGTTGGCACAGAAAGCTGCCCCCCTCCAGGAGACCAGGAAAACCTGAGCAGTTTGGTTCCTGCAGGACAATATGGCCCAGGGAAGCCATTCCAGGAGTGGTGTAGCAGGGAAAGGAAGAGCCATCCCATGTCCCCAGCAACTCATGTTCTTCCCTTCCCTCACACTCAGGTGAGCTCAGCAGCCTCTGGTTCAGAGCTGGCTTGTACTCCCCCTCCAGCTCGAGCTGGGAAAGAGCCAAGCCACCTCACCTCCTTCTGATCCCAATTCCAGCATGGGATTTGCCACCAGGAGCGAGGTGTGGAGGGAAGCTCCAGCTCCAAGTCTCACCTGCTCGAAGCCGGGCTCGTTGTGATAAGGGTTCTCAGTCATCAGGGACTGGATGGAGATGAGGACTGAGGAGATACTCTGAGCTGGGCTCCAGGCAGGCCCGGTCCAGGTGCTGGGGCAGTAAAACAGAAAAGCAGCAATTAATGAACCAGGCAGGACTGGATCAGGGAGCACCATCCCTGCACCAGCAACGCTCACAAACCACACCTGGACCCCAGAGAAAGGCACAGGAGGAGAAAGAGCTGCCACAGGTAGAACAGCACTGAACACTGAGAAAGTTTTCAGGGTCAAAGTAGCTTATTCTCTCAGCTAAATGAGCACCACAAGGCTGACAAACCTCACTCCACTAACAGACACAGGAATCACAGGGAAGCAACAGGGAATTCTGAAGCTCTGGCTGTCACCCCACCCAGCAGCCTGGAGCAACCCAAGCTACCAGCACTGTCTGAGGTCAGGAATAACTCCTAAGAACTGAAATCTGATCTTCCAGACTCCAACAGGCCCATCACTCCTGCAGCCCTGCAGCCCCCCAGCACAAGCACTGCCCCAAAAGCACGAGCTCACAGGAATGTGCTCGTCTCACACACGGGGCAGCAAAACCCTTTGCACTGAACAGCATTAGCAGAAAAAGCTGTTCTGCTGCTTGCCCTTAATATCCCAGCTCCAGCTCCAGACCTGCCTCCCTGTGAGCTCAGGGAGGATGTGCTGACCCACATATCCTCTTCCTAAATCCTTTTATTCGCGGCTCCCTCCGCGCTTCCCATCCCTGCTCAGGCCCAGGCTCTTTGTTCACTCTTCAATAATTCACCTTTCCTGCTGCAGCTCCGATTGCAGGAGCCACAGGGCAGCTGCTGGGGGAGCTGCTGGGGGAGCTGCTGGGCACTCAGGCCCCTCAAACAGGGGCATGCCCTGCATGTCCTGCCCACTGGCAGGTGTTGGCATCCAGCTCGTGGATCAAGAAGGTGTTTCCCAGCAGGATCCATCAGCTGCTGGGACCAGCTCTGGGGCACAGCCACAGCACTGCTGGAACCATCCCAGGAAAGGCAGTTTTACAGCCACACCAGGACTCGGATTCCTGGTGGGTGATCACATCCAGCTGTTGCTGCCCCTTCTCTTGGAATGGCTTGGGTGGGAAGAGACCTTCAAGCTCCGTCTCATTCCACCCCCTGCCATGGGCAGGGACACCTCCCACCAGCCCAGGTTGCTCCAAGTTCCACCCAACCTGGCCTTGGACACTTCCAGGGATGGGGCAGCCACAGCTTCTCTGGGAAACTCTTCATTCAACCAGGACTTTCCCGTGTTTAAAACTCCAGCAGGTGAGGAACAAGGATTGGCAGCAGTGGAGCCTGTTGGAACAGGCAGCACAGGAGCTGTGCTTTTAACTCATCCCACCCACAGCTCAGCCCCACAGCCTCAGTGGAGGTGGAAGCCCAGAGCAGTCAAATGGCTCTCAAGGAAGTTCTTAGCAGCTTTTTTTTTTTTTCCAATGTGTTTTATTTATTTATTTTTAAGCCCATATGGAGAGAGGAAATTAAAACCACAAAAACCTACATTTAAACAACATTAAGGGCCAGGCTGGAAAGTGCAAAAGCAGAGGAAGTGCAGTGGTTGGTCAGAGGGTTTGCAAGGGGAAGCAGGAGGAAAAGCAGCAAAATCCCCTGAATTTTGTGCTTCGCTCTCTCCGTTCTCAGGTGCTTTTAAAGGCAAGTGAAACCCTTATTTCAGGAGAGGGATTTGTGCTGCTTTGTGGCTCTGACTCCGCACACGACTCCACAGAAGCACAAAGATGCACCCAAGCACAAGTCTGGGGGCAAGGCCGGGGCCCGACGGGCAGAGAGGGAGCAGGAGGCAGAACAGGGCCCGCAGCCAGCTCCTGATTCCCAGGAAAAGAGCCAAAGTCTCCTCTTACCCCAGAATACTCAGGCAGACTTTCCCATTGCGGTAGAAGTTGGGGTTAAACCTCACTGTGTTATTTCCCGTTGTCATCAGTTTGACCCGGGGTGGGTGGATGGGATAATCTGGAGGACAGCGAAACAGGAACAAGAAGAAACCCCCTTCATAAGGCGTGTCAAATGGGCCTGTGATCAATGCATGAATCTGCAAAACAAAAGCCCGGCTTGCGCTCCACGTCCGCTGCCACCGTGTCCCAACCACTTCCACATTGTCCCAACCACTTCCACGTGTCCCAACCACTTCCACGTATCCCAACCACTTCCACGTGTCCCAACCACTTCCATGGCATCCCAACCACTTCCATGGCATCCCAACCACTTCCATGGCATCCCAACCACTTCCATGGCATCCCAACCACTTCCACATTGTCCCAACCACTTCCACACTGTCCCAACCACTTCCATGGTGTCCCAACCACTTCCATGGTGTCCCAACCACTCCCACAGTGTCCCACACCACATTGTCCCACCCCCCCTTCCATCAGACCCATCCACACCTTCCACTAGCCCAGGTTGCTCCAAGCCCCATCCAACCCAGCCTTGGACACTTCCAGGGATCCAGGGGCAGCCACAGTTTCTCTGGGAATCCCGTTCCAGCCCCTCCCCACCCTCCCAGAGGAGAATTCCTTCCCAATATCCCATCTAAACCAATTCTCCCTCGGTTTAAACCCATTCCCCCTTGTCCTGTCCCTCTATCCCCAGTCCCTCTCCAGCTCTCCTGGAGCTGCTTTAGGCCCTGGAAGGGGCTCTCAGGTCTCCCCAGAGCCTTCTCTTCTCCAGACTGAACACCCCCAGCTCTCCCAGCCCCGCTCCAGAGGCTCCAGCCCAGGGATCCTCTGGACTTGCTCCAACAGGTCCAAGTCTTTGTTGTGTTGGGAGCCCAGAGCTGGGTGCAGAACTCCAGGTGGGGCCTCACCAGAGCAGAGCAGAAAGGTGGAATCCCCCCCCTCACCCTGCTGCCCATAGTGTGAGGATGAGCCCAGGCCTCTCCACCTCAAACCACACAGAACCACAGCTCAGGTGCTAAGCTGGGCTTAAAAAAAACCCCACCAGAAATATTTCAAATATGAAAAAATAAATCTAATTTTAGAAAGAAAAAAATAATTCAGAATTTCTGCCAAAACTCGAGCATTCCTCAGCTTTCTGCTCTCCTGCTGATTTGGTCTTGTTAAAACCAATCGCTCGACTTCCTCTGCCAGGATCTGAAATTAAGACCCTATTCTGCCTCTGCTAATTACCCTCCAAGATCCCAGATTGTATACCAGGAAATCTATTCCCCTTGGGCTATTAAGGAAGCTTTACTCCCCCAGTGATCCAAGTTAATGATCCTCTTCCCTCCCCAGGATTTTGGTTCAAGGCCCCGAGGCTGGAATTCTACAAACCCACCTTTCTGTGCCAGGGCATTTTGGCACTCCCTGCAGGGAAGTGCCCAGGTGGGAGCTGCCTGTGCCCAGACACTCCCTCTCTGCTCCCTCCAAAATCCCAGGGGCTCTAATTCTCCCAGGGGGGGATTTGGGGATGCCACGTTTGCCGGGGGGGTGGGAGAAGTGCAGGACAGGGCAAACCAAAGGAGCCTCTCCCAGCCCCCAGAGCCCAGCCCAGGGAACACTGGCTGGAGAAAGGGCAGCACCACCAAAACCACGCTGGATCAAGAGGCTGGAGCAACTTCTGCCTCCCACCTGACTGGGAATTCCAGGAATTCCCAGTTCTGGAAAACCCTGAGAGCCTGGAGGGGAGGCTGTGGCCAGGCCTGTCCCCAGAGGAGCCTGTGGGACCCCGGCAGGCAGCTCCAGAGTCTATCCCAGCAATCCACATTTCCCTGCAGCTCCCAGCAATTCCCATTTCCAGGCTCCAGAGGCAGATCACAGCCACTCCAGCCCTTTCTGTCACCAATGGACACTCTGATTTCCAGCTGCTCTGAGAAGCCCCCTCACAGCCACCGGTTTTCCACAGAGCTCTCCCTTCTTTGCGATGTTCCACTCATTGTTTTCAAGCACCAGTGGGATGAAACAAGCTGGATCAGCACCCCCAAACCAGAGCTGGGTTACCCATGGAATCTCCTCAGCCCACCAGGATGGTACCTCTGCACAGAGCCAGTCTCCTTGGGAGCCTCCTCCCATTTTAATGCATCCCATCCCGGTGCCACCAGGAAAACTGGAGCCCTGTGCTCTTGCAAGGCTCACCCTGACTCCCCTCAGAACATCAAGGGAATATTCCACTCAGGAAACCCTCCCAGCAGCCACGGACACAACACACAGAGCAGCAGGGAGCTGAACCAGCTCCAAACCCCTCACCTTGGTCATGTCGTGGGGATCAGGCACAACGAACATTCCTGGGGGTGGTTCCTTGTAAATGGACATGATATCCCTGAGGAGAGGAAAGAGGAATTAGTCAAGGTGTCCCTCGGTGTTCCCCAGCCCTCGGTGGGGCTGGGTGACAAATCCCTGCACGGGTGCCAAGGGACAGACTTTGAAGGTGGAAACTTGTCATTTGTAAGGAGACAGACGGTTTTCCCTTGGCTCTGACAGTTTTCTGGATGAGTTCCTTCAATTCATCCCCAAAAATCGCTGAGGCATTTCAGGAGCAGCAACCAATGAACCAGCACACCTTGATTAACTTGTGTTTCACCCCAGATCACCTCCAGCACGTCAAACTCCAGCCAGAAATCCCCCCCAGGGAGCTGTTTTCAAGTCCTGTGAGGTGAGGTTTGTTATTTAAGGGATAACCTCTCCCTCTTGAGGTTTTCCCTCTTCACACCCAGACCATTTACAGGATCCCTTTCTCTGCTCACTCATTTGTTTTCCCAAGCCATGACTCAACCACTTCTGGGAATGTTTTGCTCTGAGCCATTTGGGGTTAATGGATCAGGCAGAAGGTCCCAGAGCAGTCAGGGTGCAACACACCCCCCAACCTGATCCCAACAGCCTCCCTTCTCCAAGAACTCAGCCCAAAATGAACCAAAACCCAACAAATCACCTACAACCCCGTGCAGCTGACAGACAAACTGCTGAATTCCGTCACCCAAACCCTCTCTCCTGTAATCAGAGCTGTGCTGAGCTTCAGGACAAGCTCCCACTCGACCTTCCTTACCATTTGGGAAGGGACCAGAGCTCGGGGAGGTTTCAAGGTGAGGAGGGTGAGAGCAGCAGGAGAAGCCTCTCCCCTCCCTGCCTGCTCTGGGTTGGAAACTGCCCAAAAATCTGGAGCCATCTTTGGGAGACATTCTCCAAGCTCCAGAACAAGGATGAGCAAGAGCCTGGCAGGCAGCAATTCCTGCTCTGAGGGAAGAGGAAGGACTTGTTGAATCAGCGCCAGCGTTTCCAACAACACCAGACCTTCCTGCTCCTTCTGGCAAAGGGGATCCACAGGTTGATCCAGGGGATCCCTGGAGGGGTCAGGGCAGCCCTGGGCACTGGCAGGAAGGAGGAGGGTGAAGGGCAGGTTTGCTGTGAATATTTTAACTTGGTCACCAGGGAACCAAAAAATCTGTTCCCCCCCAAAATGTAACGGCACCTCCCAGGAGCTGCCAGGGATCCCGAGGGCAGGATTAGGAGCTCTGCTGCCAAACCCCCCAGGGCAGCTGACAGAGACCCCAAGGGGTGGCACAGAGGGACCCCGGGGCTGGCAGGGGTGAGACCCACCCTGGCCCAAACACCCGGGAGAGGAGATTCCAGGCCAGGAATTCCGGGAGGTCCAAGGCTAAGTTGGACAGGGCTTGGAGCAACCTGGGAGAGTGGAAGGTGTCCCTGCCCATGGCACGGGGTGGCACTGGATGGGCTTTAAGGTCCCTTCCAACCCAAACCCGTGTGGGATTCTGTGATTCCAGGGCATGGTGGGGACTGGACTGTGTGCCCTGGGGAGCCCTGGGACACAGGGACGGACCGGGGTCTGTTCCCAGGGAAACCTTGGGACACAAGGAGAGACCGGGACTTGTCCTCAGGATAGCCCTGGGACACAGGGAAAGAACCAGGGCTTGTCTCCAGGAGAGCCCCGGGACACAGGGAGGGACCGGGATCTGTTCCCAGGGCAGCCCGGGGACACCGGGAGCCGATCCCGGCTCTCCGGGCCGGCCGGTGACGGTCCGGTGCGGCCCAAGGGGACCGTTACCACCCCGAGGGGACGAGCCGAACGTCTCCTCCACACGCGAGCCTCGCTCCGTGCCCGGCGGGTCCGGGCCCCGGAGCCCCCCCGGTGCCGGGCCCCGCTCACCGTTTGATCCGCAGCAGGCAGGCCGGGCTGGGCCTCTCGCTGTCCCAGTCCCCGCTGACCGTGGGGTCCCAGAAGGCCGAGTGCGTGAGGAGCGCGGCCCCCGCCGCCGCCGCCGCCGCCATCGGGGCCCCGCCGCTCGCGGGGGCCACGCCGGTGCCGGGCGCGGCGGCGGCGGCGGCGCCGAAACCCGCGGCCGCCCAGAGCTCGGCGGGGATGAAGACGCCGGGGGTGCCCGCGGAACCGGCGGCGCTCGGCGAGGCGCTGCCGCCGCCGCCGCCCGTCCCCAGCACCGCGGCCGGGGCCGGGGCCGCGTCCTCGGCCGCCGGGCTCTCCGCCATTGCGGCCTCGGCCCGCGCCGCTTCCGGGACTCCGCACCACCGAGGCGCGCGGCCAGAGCGGCCCCGCACCGCCCACGCCCCACGCCCCCGGCGGACCATAGAGAGCGAGACAGAGCGGCTCTCCCGCAGCGCCGCCTCGTTGCGAGCCTTGGTGTTTCCTTGACACGGCGCCCCCTGGCGTGGTGGAGGTCTCAAGGGGTGGAGGGAGAAAGGAGGGTTTGGGGTGTTTTTTGGGGTGGGAAGGGGGGGTTTATGGAATCCTGGAGTCATGGAAACAGTCAGGTTGGAAAAGACCTCTAAGGTCTCTGCTCCCCAGGGCAGTGGTCACGGCTACAAGGCTGCCAGAGCTCAAGGAGTGCTTGGACAACGCTCTCAGGCACAGGGTGGGATTTTGGGGGGTCCTGGGCAGGGCCAGGAGCTGGACGGGATGATCCCTGTGGGTCCCTCCCAGCACAGGATATTCCATGATTCTAAGATCACTGTGTCCAGCCATTCCCCAGCCCTGCCAAGTCCACTAACCCACGTCCCCAAGTGCCACATCCACAGGTTTTTTAAATCCCTCCGGTGACGGTGACTCCACCACTTGGTTCCAAAGCCTGGACACCCTTTCCATGAAGAATTTTTTTCCAATATCCAAACCAAAACTTCCCTGGCTGTTTCCTCTCATCCTGTTACTAGGGAGAAGAGACAGACCCTTTAGGGAAGCGGCTGCTGGGCTGGGAAAACGCCTCAGGGAAAGGTCTGAGCTCCGAGCAAGGAGCAGCCGTGGGATCAGGCAGCTCCCAAGGGTTCAGATCCCAAACCCAGCAGCCTCAGGGCTGGAAAACAGCTGGATCAAAGGGCTAGGAGAGGGGGAAAAGCTGTTTTTCCAGCTCATAGGAACCCAGCAGCTGTGCCCGTGGTCCCTGTAGGACCATCCCACTCCTCCAACCCCCCCAGAGCTGCCCAGAACCACCCTGGGATGAACAGCAAGGATGTGCTGGGGGAGCAATTCCAGCTCCAAGGTCACTTTTCGCTTTACAGGGATCCAAGGAGTTGTTTACCCAGTTCCATACGTGTAAGGGAGTTTAAATGTAACTAAGGCAGCCCCAGCAACAGTGTTGTTTTCCCAGGGCAGCAAGGTTTGGGTGCCAGCTACAACCTATGGACACCCTGGGAAGATTCCCAAGGCACGGGATCCCTGCTTTAGGGTTACACATTTATTCCCAGGACCCAGAGAATTTTTCCTCTCTAATTCAGCCGAGTTTCCCTCGAGTTCTTTCTGGTTTCAGAGCCACGTTTCTCCAAGTCTCGGAGTTTTTTTGACTCAAATTCTCCTCACCCCCTTCCCCTCGCAGGGAATTCCTCCCAGCAGCAATTCCAAACAGAATTTCATATTCCTGTACCCCATTCCCGTGCCCAGGGAGGTCACCACCCCTCTGCAGAGGCTTTAAGGACAAGGAGTAGCTGCATTAATTCAATTACTTAAAGCAGATAAGAGACAAGCTCCCTCCAGGCTCCCCTTCCTTAAAGGCACAGCTGCCTCCCCCCCAGGCCCAGATTTTGGGGTGGATTTGGGCATTTCTCCTCCCTGATATACTCCAGTCTCTAAAACAGCTGGAGCACGGAGCTGTGGGGAGGGGGGAGGCAAAAAAAAAACCAACAAAGCCCCCTCAGCTCTTTATTTTATCAATTTAATTTTAATAGAATAATGGCAGTTTAGTGCATTGTTTTAATGGAGCAATGGATTTGTTTTAATAAATTAATGGATTATCACAATCAGCTGTGATTCCTTGGGTAAACTTTGCCCTGAGGAGGCACATGAACAGTGAACAGCGTGACCTTGAAACCGGCTCTTCCTGGGAAAGGAAGGAAATTCCCACGACGTGGGCACTTCCTGGGAATTCAGCCCTGCAAACACCATTAACACACCTGTGAGCACCCTCACCTTGCATCCAGCACCTCTTCCAGGTGCTTTCAGCTGAAAGGAAGGGAGCATTTCCAACAACAGACTGTGGTAAAAATACAGAATCATGGAATGGTTTGGGTTGGAAGGACCTTAAAGCTCACCCAGTTTCACCCAGGGACACCTCCCACTATCCCAGGGTGCTCCCAGCCCCATCCAGCCTGGCCTTGGACACTTCCAGGGATGGGGCAGCCACAGCTTCTCTGGGAATCCATTCCAGCCCCTCACAGAATTTCTCCCTATTATCCAATCCCAACCTTCTCTCACCAAGATTGGCTTTAAAAGGGCAACACTTTTGGGGATTTTTAATACATTTGAGCTGTTTTAGTCGACTTCACCTCAGTTTTTGCCCCCTCCCACACCATTCCACGCTCCCTGTTTGCTTCACCCCACACCTGGGATATCACACCCTTCAACCAAGCCCCGAAAACTCCCCCGCCACCGGACCGGAACACTAAAAAATAAAGAAAAAAAAACCCAAAAAAACCAAACCAAAAACCAAGCCACCAGTTTATTTAGAGAAATCCTTTCTTTAGTGGTCAGTCTGGAACGCTGCGATGGGAGGAGGCTCCAGTGGCCAGGCCGGAGCGCCGGGAGCCGCGGGCGGAGCCGTCACATGGCGAAGAGGATGAGGAAGGCCACCATGAGGCAGAAGAGCCCCATGGCCTCGGACAGGGCAAAGCCCAGGATGGCATAGGAGAAGAGCTGCTGCTTGAGGGAGGGGTTCCTGCGGGTCGGGAGAAAAAGCAGGAAGGAAGCACAGTGAGGAAAAGCCGCGGCGAGAAGGAAACGGGCAAAGCGGAGCCCGGAATTCCCGGGATTGTGTCCTGCAGGCAGAGCAAAGAGCAGTGGCGTGGCAGGCAGCCAGCAGCTGGAATGGCACAGCCAGCAGCTGGAATGGCACAGCCAGCAGCTGGAATGGCACAGCCAGCAGCTGGAATG
>NW_016690471.1:257774-259065 GCF_001604755.1 Lepidothrix coronata
GGGACAGGGCGAGGAATCGGGAGTGAGACGAGCTCGGGGTTTGCAGGGGAGGGCTGGGAGCGAAGCCACGTCCCCGTGTCTGCCATCCCCTGGATGATCAGGAGAAATCATCAGGGAGAGCAAAGACATCCAGAGGAGGTTTCCCACTCGAGTCTCACCTGTGCAGTCTGAGCCTCAGGCCTGCTGAAAACAGACACTGAAACGGGCCTGGCCAGAGCCCTGGAGCAGCATCGGAACTGCAGCAAACACAGACAGGGAACAGTCAGAATTCTGGGATCTCCTGATCCACACCAGGATCATCCAGCCCAACTCCTGGCCCTGCACACCCCAACAATCCCACCCTGTCCCTCAGGGTTGTCCAAATGCTCCCTGAGCTCTGGCAGCCTTGGGGCTGTGCCCACTGCCCTGGGGGGCCTGGTCAGGGCCAACCACTCTCTGGGGGAAGAACCTTTCCCAAAATCCAGTCCAGACCTCCCTGACACAGCTCCAGCCGTTCCCTGGCTCCTGTCACGGGTCACAGAGAGCAGAGATCACTGCTCCCATAATTTGATGTATCTGCACTAACCCTCAGAAGAACACTTTATGAAGAAAAGTATGAAAGTTTTCTGAAAACATCAACTGTGACACAAGACCAAAAAATAAAGGCATATGATATTCCCATTTCAGCCAGTTGGATTAAGCGATTCCACACACCACAGGCTGCAGCACAGCGTCACATCTGCCACAGCAATTTAATTACTGTCACATTTCCACACCTTTCCTTTCTAATTCACCCCTTTAAGGAGAGGGGTGATCGAGTATCTCTGTGGAAATCAGTTTAGTTTATCTTGGGAGAAGGCCCTGGCAGCTCACTCCCATCTATTTACATGGTGTCACCAGAGGTCACCTTGTTCCCCTTCCTCCTTAAATCCAGAACAGACCCACATGATCCCACCTCAGCTGAGGGTGTCCAGGGCAGCACTTTGGAGAAATCCTTGCCCATCCTGTATCCCCACTGAGAATTATCATCCCACTGCAAGGAAAGGCGACTCACCAGTGCCGGGGAGCTGAGAAGTGCCACGGGAGCCTGCATTTTGTTAATCTAAGGCAAATAAACAAAATAAACACAAGGAGTTGGGACTCCTGGCACTGTTGTCACGTGCCAACCCCCTGCGGGCTCAGACCCACATCTGACCTCGGGTTCATCTGCTGCCCTGTCCCCAAGGTTCTGCCCCCACTTCCACGTCCCCAAGGTTGTGTCCCCACTACACCTCCGTGCCCCCAAGGTTGTGTCCCCACTACACCTCCGTGC
>NW_016690471.1:260110-261606 GCF_001604755.1 Lepidothrix coronata
GCCCCGCTTCCCGCCGTGCCCGGATGCGGGAGGGCGGGGGCGGCCGCGCGGGAGGCGATTGGTTGGCTCAGTCGGCGGCGCGCTCGCTGATTGGGCGGCGCGGGTGTCAATCACGCTGGGGGTCGGGAGGGGCAGGGATGGGGAGCGATCCCGGGAAAAGGAGCCGAGCCTTCCAAATATTGGGGAGTTTGACACACACACCCCCTCCGAACACCTTTACATCACAGAACCCAAAGAAATAGTCCCGTTTGCAGAGAGTTTCTCCCCGCGAGAGCAAATTTTCCCCCCTTCGACCCATTGGTTATCCATCAACACTAAGGGGAAAAAAAAAATAGAGGTTTTTCCTTATTTTTTAGTGTTATTCAGTTACTCTTCGCGGTGTAATTGCGTTTCCAACAAACCCCTCCATACATTGTTACTGAAGACACAGCTGGTCGCTGTATAACAAGTAGGCGAAACCCCAGCCACGAGGCACCAAAAAAATAAATAATAATCGTCAGAATCATAAAATATTGTCTGAGGACAATATTGGCTGGGGGACAAGGTGGGGATCGGGCACGGGGTGGCCTCGATGATCTCAGAGGGCTTTTCCAGCCTCGGTGATTCTGTGATTCCATGAGCCAGCTCACAGCCCAGAGACCAACTGAGTCCTGGGCTACATCCAAAGGAGCGTGGCCAGCAGGTCCAAGGAGGGGATTCTCCCCCTCTACTCTGCTCTGGTGGCACGAGATCGTCTTTAAGGTCCTTCCAACGCCTTAACATTCTATGATTCTGCCCCCGGGGTGTCCTGATCCCCAGGATGTCCCAGTCCCAGGGGTGTCCCGTTACCGGGATGTCTTGGTCTCTGGGGTGTCCCGCTTCCAGGGATGTCCTGATCACCAGAGCATCCCGGCCCCCCGGGTTTCTCCATCCTGGAGGTGTCCCGGTCCCCAGGATGTCCCGGTCCCCGTGTTGTCCCGGTCCCAGGGATGTCCTGGTCACCGGAGCATCCCGGCCGCGGGTTGTCCCGGTCCCAGGGATGTCCTGGTCACCGGAGTATCCCTGCCCCGAGGTGTCCTGGTTCCCGGGATGTCCCGGTCCCTCGCTCCGAACTACGAGTCCCAGCAGCGCGGCGGGACCGCCCAGGGGTGGTACCGGCCCGGGTATCCCGGGCGGGGTATCCCGGGGGCTCCACCTATTCCCGGTCTTCCGCCTGCCCCTCGCAGCCCCGCTCGGTTCCCGTTTTCCAGCCGCGCCGCCGGTGAGTGGGGCGGGGGGAGGAGGCGAGGGGGTCCCGTGTCCCCATCGCGGGATGTCCTCGGGATGTCGGGGCTGGCCGGGGCTGCCCCGTGGCGAGGGGACAGCGACACTTTCGCTTTCGTTTCCCGGGGGGGGCCCGGGCCGGGGGCGGGGGGAACATCCCCGGTTCGCTCCCCCCCATCCAGCGGGACCCCCCGGCGGTGTCACCGGGGACCGGAGCCGCTGTCCCGGTGCCCAAGCGCGGCTGGAAGTCGGTC
>NW_016690471.1:262131-263641 GCF_001604755.1 Lepidothrix coronata
AAAACCAACTTTTTTTTTTTTTTTTTTTCTCATTAGAATCGTTTTGCTGCATCCAAACAGCGACTCTCCGTTTTCTTTGCGAGTTGCTTTTGGCAGGGAGGGCTCCCGTGCCGTCCCGGAGCGATGCAATAACACCATTAAGGTGCTGTTCTGACATTTATTTTCGGGTTTATTTTTGGTTTTTTTCTCTCCGGCGGCTCTCAGGAAGTTCAAGGTGTTCAGGAACTGCGGATCACAAGGCACAGCAGGGCAGGGAAGGTTGACATCAGCCGGATAAAGCTGAGGCTTGGACGAATCACAAGCCCTGTCCTACCCTTTCCTGAGATAACTCAAAGTGAAAGCGCAGCCCCGGATGGCCCAGGGGATCCTGCCCAGGATCTGCCCTGCCCTCTGCTCCCAGCAGGAGGAATTCCCATCCTCAGGGCAGCCTGTGTCAGTGCAGTGTTTGCTGCTCCTTCCAGCTGTGGGTACATTTTCTTTTCCGAGCACATCCCTGCAATCCCAACCTAAACTTCGGCCTGTTTTTCGGGGTATTTGGCACAGAATAGAGACAATCTCCTGGGTGATGCCATAAAAAACCCAGCAGGGTTCCAGGGAGTTCATTTCCATGGGAAATTTCTGGATTGGAGGTGACCTGAAACCCAGCTGGAGCTGTGCCAGGGCAGGGTCAGGTTGGGTATCAGGGAAAGGTTCTTCCCCCAGAGGGTGGTTGGGCACTGCCCAGGCTCCCCAGGGCAGTGGGCACGGCCCCAAGGCTGCCAGAGCTCCAGGAGGGTTTGGGTAACACTCTGAGGGACAGGGTGGGATTGTTGGGGTGTCCTGGCAGGGCCAGGAGTTGGACTGGATGGTCCTGGTGAGTCCCTCCC
This sequence comes from Lepidothrix coronata, assembly GCF_001604755.1. Taxonomy (NCBI): domain Eukaryota; kingdom Metazoa; phylum Chordata; class Aves; order Passeriformes; family Pipridae; genus Lepidothrix; species Lepidothrix coronata. The sequence continues at coordinate 262,998 of NW_016690471.1, forward strand.
AACTCCGGATATTTATTTCTGTGTGCTGCAGTGGGATGACTGTCCCTGAGCAGTGGGATGGTTGCTCACAATGAACTTTCCCTCTGTTCTGAGGTCATTCCTTATCCCTGAGAGCAGCTGAGGAGCTCCTGCTTTGGATTCCTGGGATGGCATTTTCCGGGATTGGCGGCAGGGTTTTCCCAGCCCCTTGACGGGCTGCCAGGGCAGCAAGGAGGGTGATTTAGAGCCTCTTCCCAGCCCTGGCAGCTCAGATCCCCCTTGGATCGATGCCCCCACGTCACATTTGCATCGGGGGGTTCGTCAGGTCAGGACAGGCCGGGAAATTTTCCATGTGGGGAACTCCAGGAGCTCTCCTGCTGTTTGCTGACCCTGCTGTCACACAGCGGGTCCCTCTCAGTGCTGGAGTCGTCTTGCAGCTCCAGCTCTGCTGTCACGTGCAGGGAGGCTATAACAGCCCTGGAACACGGGCTGGGGACACACAGCCCTGGGACACACAGCCCTGGAACACGGGCTGGGGACACACAGCCCCCAGGGCCTGCCCAGCCAGCACCTCCTCCCATGGGAGCAGAACTCAGCCAGGTACCTCTTTCCCCTCAGAGCCAGGACGCTGAAGGTGGAAGGTGGAAGGTGGGGTGTTGGGAGGT
>NW_016690471.1:264119-277483 GCF_001604755.1 Lepidothrix coronata
GCAGTGGGCACAGCCCCAAGGCTGCCAGAGCTCCAGGAGGGTTTGGACAACACTCCCAGGGACAAGGTGGGATTGTTGGGGTGTCCTGGGCAGGGCCAGGGGTTGGGCTGGATGGTCCTGGTGGGTCCCTTCCCACTCAGGATATTTTATTCTATGATTCTATGGATTTGAGTGCAGAAGATGGGGAGGCTGCTGAGTGGAGGTGAAGGTGGAGTGTGGTGGGGCTGGGACTGCATGAGGATGAAATACTGTAATCTGTAGGAAGCTCAGGGGGTCTGTGGGACACTTGGGTTCTGTAGGACACTCTGTGGGTCTGTAGGACAGTCTGTGGGTCTGTAAGATGGTCAGAGGTCTGTAGGACACTCTTTGGGTCTGTAGGACACTCAGTGTGTCTGTAGGACAGTCAGGGGGTCTGTAGGACAGTCAGGAGGTCTGTGGGACACTCAGGGGGTCTGTAAGACAGTCAGTGTGTCTGTAGGGTAGTAAGGGGGTCTGTGGGACACTCAGGGGGTCTGTAGGACACTCCTGGGCTCTGCTCCCTGGGCTCCCACGCAGCAGAGGGGCTGCTGTGCCACTCTGGCAGCCTGGGAGCAGTGAGCAGGAGAAAGAGTCCTCCCCATGTCTGCTGAGGGACCTGCCAGCTGCCCCGGGTGTCCCAGGGTGGCAGGGACACCACTGAGCTCGTGTGCCTTGCTGAGCAACCCCTGTGTGTGCTGAGGGGGGGTTGGAGCTCAGCTGGGTCATTCCCATCCCACACCTCCTCACTCCCTCCATGGGCATGGCCAGAGGGGTGAAATAACCCCCCCACCCTTCCCTCTCCCAGACTCCCACCATGGACGATTCCTGTGACGACCCTCCCACCTCTGCCGTGCTCCTGGACAGCTGCCACTTCTCCCACGTGCTTTTCAACGACGTGGAGAAGTTTTATGTCCCTGGAGGAGACGTGACCTGTCACTACACCCTCACCCAGCACATCACTGCCCGCGGCAAGGACTGGGTGGGCATCTTCAGGGTGAGTGGGGCTGGGAGAAGGGTGTGCTGGGAGAAGGGTGTGCTGGGAGAAGGGGTGTGCTGGGCATGGGGTGTGCTGGGACAAGGGGTGTGCTGGGCATGGGGTGTGCTGGGACAAGGGGTGTGCTGGGCATGGGGAAGGAGCAGGAGGCAGGAACAAAGAGCTTGGACTTTGTCACGACGAGGGTGGGGAATTTTTTTCATTAATAACTCTGTGTGATGGAGTATCTCTGTCATGCCAAGGGACAAAGTGTGACCTGAACACGTTCAGGGCTAATCAACCACTCAGATCAAGTGTCCAAGGCCAGGTTGGACGGGGCTTGGAGCAACCTGGGACAGTGGAAGGTGTCCCTGCCCATGGAATTCATTCCTGTTTGGAACAAGATGATCTTTAAGGTCCTTCCAACCCAAACTGTTCTGTGATTCCATAATTATCCTTTCATGCACAGACCACAACCCTTAAAAATCAGGATATCCAGGCAAAAATCCTCCCAGTAACTGATCCACGTGGAAGTAAAGCCCCGTTTCCGTGGGATAAACCCGAGTGATGCCACGTGACAATTTTCCCGTTGCAGGTGGGTTGGAAAACAACCCGGGAATATTACACCTTCATGTGGGCCCCCCTGCCTGCTGCTGGCCACGGGGACACTGCTGTGCAGCAGAAGATCCAGTTCAAAGGTGAGCTGGGAGCTTGGATCCCGCTGGGAATGTGTGTGTGCCCTTTGCTGCCACCAATAAACACAGCATTTGGAATTCCAGGGTAGCTGGGGGACTGTGGTTTGGGAACCTTTCAAATCCCCTCATAAATCATAAAACCTTGAATCTGCTGAATTCCACCCTCCTGGCTGGGTGATGTTTGTGCTGTTGCCCCTGGCACAAGGAATTGCTGACACTGCAGGAATTACTGAGCTGGGATGTGGGAGCTTCCCGAGCTTCTCACTTTCTGTGCCGTAATTAAGAGGCCTGAACAATTAAAAGCTGTGTGTGACGAGGCTGTTGTGTTTGTCTGAAGCTTACTACCTGCCCAAAGATGATGAGTACTACCAGTTCTGCTACGTGGACCAGGATGGGATGGTCAGGGGGGCCAGTGTCCCTTTCCAGTTCCGGGCAGAGGCTGAGGATGACATCCTGGTGGTCACCACACAGGTCTGTGTCCTCTCTCCCCTGCTTTTCACTGCCTCAGCTTTTATTGACACATGCTTAACATCCCATAGCCCCCATGCCAAGCTGCAGCTCAGCAGACTTGGATTCTATTCTTGGCTTTGCTGCTCAGCAGTTGTGCAAATTGGAGCCTTTGTTTCTCCTCCTGCCGTTTGCCACCTGAATCCTGAGCTCCAGGGACTCAATACTGAGCGTTTGGGGGCATTTTGGGTGTTTTGAAATGAAAATGGGGTTTGCATGGGACCAGCCTGCCAACAGAGGGGAGTAAAGGGCCTGCATGTGGACAAGAATGGGATGTGGACAGGCAGGAACAGCTTCAAACTGGCAGAGGGGGGGTTGGATGAGTCGTGAGGGAGAAATTCTTCGCTGGGAGGGGGCACTGGCACAGCCTGCCCAGAGCAGCTGGGGCTGCCCCAGCCCTGGAAGTGTCCAAGGCCAGGTTGGACGGGGCTTGGAGCAACCAGGGAGTGGGACTGGATGGGCTTTAAGGTCCTTCCAGCCCAGCTCCTCCCGATTCCACGATTCTGATGCCTGAGGGGCTGTGAAACCAATCACTCTTGTTTTTTAATGTCTTGTGTGCAGCCCTTTGGTTCCTGACTGCACTGCACACAGAGCCCTGATCCAGCCAAACAGCCCCAAAGCTCTGCCCTCTGCAGCCACAGGAGGCTTTGAGCATCCCCAGAGCTCAGGGTGTGCTCAGTGTCCAGGAATTGGGTCGTGGTCAGCTCTGGGCACCGGGTGGGGGGTGAGGAGAGCTCAGGTCAGGGCAGCACACGCCGTTCCCTCTGCCCAGCTCAGCTTTCCCTGCTCTCCACTCCCTGCTGTGCCCTCTGGAACGTGTGGCTTTTCTGGTGTGACCAAACAACTGTGTCTCCTGCCAGGGGGAGGTGGAAGAGATCGAACTGCAGAACAAAAACCTGCGTCAGGAAAACGAGGAGCTGAAGGCGAGTTGTGCAAAGCTCCAGCAGCAGAACCTGGAGCTGCAGGAGGAGCTCAAGAAGACACAGGTGAACCAAAAACTTAATGTATTGGGGCAGAAGCTTTAAGTCTGAAAGATGACGAGGAACTGAGTCAAGTCTTGTCCCACTGAGTGCTTCCAGGAGAAAATTGGAAGGGTTTTCTCCCTGTGTTATCTGTTTAATCCTTTACCAAATCATACAGCTGTGATAAAAACAATGATGGTGAAAAGAGGCATCTGCACACCCAGGAGCTGGGAACATATGGGAAGGAAGGGGAGTGTTCAACAATGCTTTATAGGCTGAAAAATCACGTGGCAATTATCTTTTCCTCCTTCAGTTTTGCTGAGGGCTTAATACAAATGAAAAGGGTCTGAAAGAGGATGCAAAGGAGGGATTTTCCCCCTTACATGAGCTGCCTGGCACTGCTGCATTGGAGGGGCTTTGCAGGGCCAGTGCAGAGCAGGATTATTGCTTGGGTCCCCTTTCCCTCCTGTCAACCTCCCTGGGATTTTCAGGAGCTGCAGAAAAGTTTGGAGTCTTTAAGGAGCAACACAGAGAAACTGGAGCTGGAGCTGAACTCCCTGAAAATGGAGAATAAGCACCTGAAGGAGCAGAGTGACTGCACAGGGGCAGAGCTGCAGCAGTAAGTGCATTTACAGCTCATTCCCAGGCAGGATTTCCCACCTGAATTCCCTCCTGAGAAAGCCTGTGGTGTGTTTTGCTCTGTCCTGGGCAGACTCAAAGAGCAGATCCAGAACGTGACCTCGGAGAAGGAGCGCCTGGAAAACAGGCTGAGAACTGCCCTGGATCACATGGACCAGCTGCAGGTACCAACCCCTCCTCTGCTCCTCTGGGCTGTTCCTGCTGGAATCCCTTCCCTCCTGCCACACCTGAGGGCTCCTGAGCCAGGGCAGGAGTTTCCTTTTCGCTGACACGAGTTCCTGAGGAAAATGTCAACCCTTGATGTGATTGAACCTCCAGAAATCTGTTCTAAGGGAGGGTGGAGGGGGATGTGCTGAGAGAAACTGTAGGGATTTTATTCCCTAAAACACCCCCTTTCCGTGTTCATCAAGTGACCAAGCCCAGAGTGTTGTTTCCCTCCTGCCAGCCGAGGATCCAGGCAGAAAACATTCCTGTTTGGAAAAACAGCCTGAAATTGTGTTCAGGTCTTGGGTGAAAACAAGACTGGGAGAATGTATTCTAAAAATAGCTTGGACTGGGGCCTGGGAGACCAGAACAACGGGATAAACCCTCTGGCTGTGGAGTCTCTGTTTTTAATTTGTTCCCCGACTCCCCAAACTAAAAATGTCGTGTCGAAGCTTAGAAAGCTCCTCAGAGATCAGGTGAACAAACAAATCTTCTTTTTTCCTCAGTCCCAGGTGTTGAACTATGAGAAAGAAGTGGAAAACTTGTCTCACGTGGACCAGGACAAGACAGAGCAGCTGGAAACCTTAAAGGAGGAGAATCAGCAGCTGCGCTTGAGCACGGCCCAGCAGGTAAAGCCCAGCTCAAAGGTAAAGCCCAGCTCAAAGGTAAAGCCTTTCCTGACCATCTCAGTGCCCCAGGGAGCACAGGTGGAGGGGCTGTGGCAGGGAGCAGGTGTAAATATTGCTCAACCTGAGGAGAATCTGAGGAATTCCAGGATTAAAAATGCCCGTGGACGTGTGTTCTGTGCACACACAATCCCTCAGGTCCTCACGGTCCACAGGTGCTTTGATGATACATAAGAATACCACCCACACAGGGGTTAGTTTGGGCAGAAACCTCTTCTCCAAGCAGGCACTGTGATTCTGGTCCTCTGCACAAGGAAAATTCGGGCTCTGCCTCGGTGCATTCTGAGCCAGCTCCAGGGGTGAAGGGAGTCCGGGGGACTTTGGGGTTGGTATTTGCTGGATAGACTGTTGCGGAATTGTTGCATCAAAGCAAAATTGTTTCAGGACTCGGATTTAGGGGTAAATGAAAGAAGTTACCCTAAATCTGCCCCAGATTCTGTGCCTTTTGCCTCCCACAGGAGGCTGGCCAGTAATTGGTGTGAGTTGACAGCCCTGCTGGTCTCCCCTTCTCTCTCCCTCTCTCCCCTTCCCTTTACCCTTCTCTTTTTGTCTCTTTCTCACCTCTAACATCCCAAACTTGCCATTTAATAATCACCAAAACAGATGCCACGTGCTCAGAGGGCACCGAAATGAGCCACAAAGAACACGAAGTTCCTGTTGTGCAGTTTGAGGCTCTGCCCCTCCAGCCCCCCCTGACACTCCTGGAAGGAATGGGAAGGATCCAAAGGCAAAGGGCAGCGTCCTGTGGCATTTCTTTCCCAAAGAAAAACCCATGCCTGGCATTTCTTTCCCAAAAAACCCCACCTTTGCAAAACCTGAGGCCACCACATCCCCCCCAGCCTGGTGTCCTGAGTGACCTTCCCGAGGTGCTTCTCTCTCTCTCCCTGTGCTCCTCAGGAAGTTTTGGAGGCTCCCCTCTAATTTTGGCACCGAGAACCAGATGCCTAAAATAGGTGCTGTGATTACCTCTGCTGGGATGCCAAATGCCTGGGATTCTGACAGGGATGCTTTGGGAGTGACTGCAGAATCCCTGAATACTCGTTTGCTGGTTTAATTCACGAGTCAGCTGAAGAGAATTCCTCAGGATGTCCTGGCTGTCCGTGGAGGTCTCACAGCCCCAGGAATCCTGCAGGCTGGGATAGATCCCACCTGCCAGGGTGGATTTCTCAGCAGTTTGGGTTCCTTTTCTCCATCCTCCCCTCTCTGTCTGACCTGTCTGCTTCCCCTTCCTGTGTCACCTCCCGTGTCGTGATGAGAACAAGTGAGTGGTGACATGGAGATATCCCGAGGGACAAACTCTGGGATGGAAACACTCCCACTGAAAGGGGAAGGTTATTTGTGGGTAATAAATGCAGCCTGAGGCAGCAAGTGTGTGACAGCTCCAGCCTGGGGCTGCCACCCTTGGATTTGCCATTTCCCCCTGATTTACCAACCCCTCCCCTTCCGCAGCAACACGACCTGATGAAAGAGCTGGAGGAGCAGAAACATTTGTTTCAGGTCCTGCAGGCAGAGAAGGATGAAGCTGATGAGGAAAGTCAGGTGAGACCTTGGCACAGCTCCCTCACCTTCCTCCTGAGGGGAAGGTGACACTGCTCTCCCAGTCTGGTGTCCAACCCTCCCTCAAACACTGTGACCATCACCCCCAGCCAGGCTGCTGCAGGCACCCCCAGATGCCTGTGTGCCCACACTCTTCCTCCCCACCCCACAGGCTGCTTTAGCCCCAAAAACGTGGGATGTTTAAAATCTCCTGATGTTTGTTGAATTCTGATGCCTCTGGAATGAGTGGAGTTGCTCCTTTAAAGGGACATGGCCTTTAGCCCAGGCTAAGCAAGGGCTGCCCAGTTTTGTTCCTCGCTCTGAGTGACTTCAGGACAGTCTTCTGTCTTTTAAAGTGTGTTGCTCTGTTGTGATCATCCCATCTGCCTTTGTGAGGCCACGGAATAGGTGGAATTATGGAATGGTTTGGGTTGGAAGGGACTTTAAACTCAGCCGGTCCCTTGGGCAGGGACAGGGACACCTTGGGCAGGGACACCTTCCACTCTCCCAGGTTGCTCCAAGCCCCGTCCAACCTGGCCTTGGACACTTCCAGGGATCCAGAGGCCACCACAGCTTCCCTGGGAAATCCATTCCAGCCCCTCCCCACCCTCCCAGGGTGGAATTTCCCCCGGTATCCCAGCTGACCCTGCCCTCAGTCGGAGTGGAGCCGTTCCCTGTGTCCTGTCCCTGGTGACCCTTCCCCTCCTCACCTCCCCTTTGCTCAGCAGGACCGACACTGAGCTCCCTCACACCTCAGAGCACCGAGGTTCTCATGTCAGAGGGGCTGTGCTGGGGCAAAACAGGCCTTTTTTTTCCTGAGAACTAACAGTGTCCCTGTGTCCCTGTGCAGAAGCTGCGGGCTGAGAACAGCGCTCTCCTCAGGCACCTCTCGCAGGCCACCGAGCTCTCCCCCCTCTCTGCCCTTCCCCGAGCTCCAGCTGCAACTCCAGCTCCTGGAGCAGGAGACCTTCTGTTTGGAAATCCATACAGTGGTGAGATTGCTTGGCATTCTGGCTGAAAGCACGAGTTTGTGGCACTTAAACCCCAGCAAAGTGCCCTCCCTGTCCAGCTGAGGGCTGCAGAAAAGCCATTTCCAGCAGCACCTCTGCTGTGTGCAGAGGACTTGGCAGCTGTAAAATGCTGCCAGGTGTTCAAAGTGGGCTTAAGTGATCGGGCTGTGCCTTTTCTGCCAAGACAGACAGCTATTAGCTGGTTTATTCAGCTGGGAGACAGCCAGTGGCTTCTCTCCAGTTTCCAGAGTCCTAAATATCGAGGTTTGGATCCGGAGCCACATCCTCGTGTTTCAGGAATTACTGGTTACCAGCACATTACATTGGTAATCATTTTGCTGTGGCTTAAATGGGCTTTTTCTTTTTTCCAGCTGCAGGAGGAAACCTGGGGGCAGGAGTTGAAGTAAGTAAAGTGGACAGGAATTAGTGGTTTGTGGACAGGAATCGGTGGTTGGAAATGAAGAGCTCCAAGCTCAGCTCTGTGGCAAATTATCTACTCACTGGTTTGGTCCTGGGAAGGCAGGAGACAACAAAATGGGGAATTAATAATATGAGAAGAATATGAATATGTGTAATATTACATCAGAATAATGAGATTTCTGTGTCTTATGGAAAAGAAACTCCCTTGACCTTAATCTTTAAGGGCTGGCTCTTGGCAGCTCCTAAGGTCAGAATGAGCAGCTTGCAGCTGCTAAATACCTGATTTCACATTGAGACAGGGCCATGTGCTCTGTGGGATGGAAAGTTAGGGCACCTCTCAGGGGCTCTTGACTTTTAAGTGCTATTTAGAGAAGGAGACATTTGAAAACCCCAGAGCGTCACAGGCCAGAAAAACCACTCGTCCCAAAGGGATGGGACCTGTCTGATGAACCCTCCTGCTGCTTCCCTTCGGGTGTAACTTTTAAACTGAGTTTATCTGGGTTTTTTTTCCCCCTCAGGCCTCTCTGAGGGTGTGCCCCCTGTGTGGGGAGCTGTTCCCTGGGGACGTGGAGAGCAGCCAGTACGAGGCCCACGTGCGGAGTCACCTCCTGGACTGTCCCATGTGCACAGAGAGCTTCGAGAACAAGCAGGTCTTTGAGGACCATCTGCTCTGCCACAGGCTGGAATAAATCTGAGTTCCTGCCTCTCTGTAGAATAGGTGAGAACAGCCCAAAATCCCTGTGCAGGCTCCACTCCTGCTGAGCTCCCCCGGGACTGTCACTCTGAGCTTCCCGGTCCAGCCAGCACCTGAATCGGGGCAAACACCCACATCCTGCAGCTGAATCACCCTCAGCAAACTCAAACCCTGCCTTGGGCAAAGTCTATCTGCTTGTTAAACAACTTACAACTCCTCAAATTAGTAATTTAGTTGACTAAGTAACGGGAATCCAGGTGATGGGACATAGAACTGCAGTTTTCTGTGCTTGGCTGACGCACCTCCCATGTAATTATTCTTTATTTTAGCATTCTGATGGGTAACCAAAGACCAGAAGCATTTTATAGAACCTCTCAGGATCACACTTCCAGCTTCTGGAATGCAGAATTAACAAGGGAAAGCCTAAATAAAAATACATCTTCTTTCACCCTGCAAAGCAGGTGAGAGATATTTTATAAAGAGGTGGAATTTCTGTTTGCACTCGAAGTCTGGGGCTGCTCTTCCAGCAAAGGGGACAGAATGAGTCGTTGGAGGGTGAGAATCCTGCCCTCACCATTCCAGGATGAGGAAAACCTGGAATTTCTGGCCGGGGAAGGTCAGTGTGGCGTGGAACCCACAGGGGAGCAGTGGCTGAGGACAAATGACCTCTCAGCAGAACCTCATTGATTCTGGATGATTTTTATACATTTCTGAGCCTTCTGGATTTACCAAGAAGAGCCTGTTCTTAAACCAAAACCTTGGGAATCACAACTAAGTGCCTTGGGACGTTCCAATGCTTTGTGCACACCTTATCCAGTGACCATTTTTATTTCTGCTTCAGCATTTTCAGTTTATGATTAACAGCCCTTTTTTTCCATGCAGACACAGATGGGTAAAGGTTTATTATCCAGCTGTATCACACTGTGCTTCCTGCTGGGTATCTGAAGCAATAGAAAAATCCTAAGGAGTTTACACAGAGGCTTAAAAATATTTAGAGTAACAATAATGTTTTCTTGCTTCAGTTCTACACAACCTTTTTATCAGGCTGGATTTAAACAGAGTATTTCTGCCTTGAGATGTCTGATACTGGTGAGCTTTCTTTATTTAACAACCTGTAACAGGAAATAACCAGGAAGAAAAATAAAAGCTGTATGAAAAAACAACCTTTGAAAAAGATGTCGGTGTCTGTTCATCCTTAAAGGAATAAATTAAATTGGAGGGATTGCTGGGCTCTTCAGGGACCTCTTTGCAGCCTTTCAATTACTTGCTGAAGCTTCTGGATAACAAAGTACTTAAAAGCACTTGTGAATAACTTGGTGGTGTCCCCTGAGGGCACTGGTTGATCCTCACAACTTGGGAATGTACCAGGAAGGCCAAGGAAGGGTGTGGGATAACAAACCAGGAAAGTGAAATGAGCTCTTTGGGATCTATTTATTTATATCCTTTGCAGTGGTGCTGATGTAAAAACCTGGAGCTGGATGAACTCCTCCCTCACAGAATCCTGGGATTGTTAAGGTTGGAAAAGACCTTTAAGGTCATCGAGTCCAACCATTATTATTATTATTATTATTATTATTATTATTATTATTATTATTATTATTATTATTATTATTACTACTACTACTACTACTATATTAAATCTCAATCTTCCTGGCATAGCTCTGTCCCAATTTTGGCAATTAAACAATCAAAATGAGGGTCATTTGTCCCATATTTTTCCAAGAGAACACTTTCCCCCCCCAACATTTTCCTGCACATCCTCATCCTAGATTACATTTTCCTTCTTTCACGGCTTTGCAGCGGGACAGGTCGAACCTGGAGAGACACAAAAGCAGTTTTTACTGAAACCCTGCTGGTTCAGCCCAGTTATGAGCCCTCTTCCCTTCCTTCCCTGCTCTCCGTGTCCTTGAGCCACCGGTGCCACTGTCCCTGCCCTGGAACTGCCTCCCCACCCCTTTCCCACCGCTCCCTGTGGTTTTCCAGGGGCCTTTTCCCGTCGTTTCTGTGGATTTCGGTGCCTGGGTTGAGCTGCCGGCGCTGGGACAGAGGCAGGTGACCGGCAGAGGGGGTCAGACCGCGATAAATCTCACAGAGACGCTGCTTTTCTGAAGCATTTTAAGCCCTGCCATTCATTTTTCTGCAATAATGACCCAGATTTCCCACTCCCAGCCATCCCCTCTGGCCCGGTCCGGGTCACACCTTCCCCACCCCGGGCAGCCAGGGACCAATTTACCCCCGAGCACAAATTACATCATATATTTCCTGAGCAAGTTTTCATTTTGCCTGCGATTTACGGCATTATTTATGTTACCACTGCATTTAGCCTTTGGAACCAGGAGAGGTTTCAATCCTCTCTCGGGTTTATGGTTTAATACAGAAGTAGCTGGAATGGCTGATAATTAGATATAGTTATATTTTGGATGAGATCCAGGATTACATTGGTATGTGCTGGGCAAGGACCTGGAGATGAATTTTCAGGAGGGGCAGTGGGGGTTTGGCACCATTTATACCCCGAGCCAGGGAACATCTGAACAGGTTAACGAACGTGAATTCATCAGGAATGGATCTCAGAGGAAGATCTCACACTCTGTGGGCAAAATCCCTGGGAATATACATCATTTTCATGGAATATCCCGGGTTGGGAGGGACTTGGAGCAACCTGGGCTAGTGGAAGGTGTCCCTGCCCCTGGCAGGGGGTGGAACTGGATGATTTTAAAGCCCCTTCCAACCCAAACCATTCCATGATTCAGGGATTTTATGATCCAGGAAAAAACACTGGGCCTGAGAGAGCTCCTTCTGCTCCCCCTTCCCTTTCCAAGAAGTTGGTTCTTCTCTTGGGTTTTCTCTCCCAGTCACCCAGAGGATATTTTAAATCCATCTGTCCCTGGCCAGGGCACGTCATTCCCAACTAATCCCTTTCTGTGGGTGTAAAACACAAACTGTTTCAGCCCTGACAGCCAGAGGATCTGAAGGGATGCTGGAATAGCTCTGTGGTGGCTCAGCTTCCTTCAGGAGTGATTCCCAGGGAATAAACCACCCTGAGGTGAACAAAGGAGGGACAGGAGAACACAGATGGGGTGGTTGTCCTCAACACTCAATGGGTCAGTTGGATTTTAAGGCGCAGCAGAATCAATAATCCTACAGAGCAGCAGAACACGCATCTGGGGTTTAAAATCATCCAAATCCTTGTTTGGGGGATCAGTCCTGTGTTTACCAAGTGGAGGTGCTCCTGTTTGGCAGGGGAGTGATGGGAGGGGGAGAGAGCAGAGAAGGGAATGGTGGGGAAAACGTTCCAGAACTGCAGTTGGACAGAATTCCAGCCTGGTTTGGTGGGGCAGCTCAGGAAAACCCGGGGAAGGATGTGCTGACAGGAACCTTAAAAATGGGGATATTCCAGTTGTGCAGGGGGGAGGTTTGGTCTGAAAATGCAGATATTGCACTCAAGCACGAGGGGAGGGTTGGTCTGAAAATGCAGATATTGCACTCAAGCACGAGGGGAGGGTTGGTCTTTTGGGTTATTTTATGAGCACACACTGTTTATGGAGATCCAGCCTGACCCATTCCTGCCCGCCCAGGAGTCCGGGAGTGCCTTTATCTCCCTGCCCCTGTGCAGCCAGAGGGTGCTTGGCGGGCGCAGAACGGCACCAAACCCGATCGCTGCCGTTTATCACCCTCTTAGCGCTGAATTAAATTCCAGCGAAGAGAAGACTCGAAGCGTTGTTGTTCCGGCGGTGGCAGGATCGGGTCCCAGAATTACAGCAGTTGTTTTCTCTAAACAGCCATTACCCCCCTCCATTATCCTAACAGGGCTGGTTTCCATCCTCTGCCTCATTTATTCCGCAGCGGCATTATTGGAGTGAATGGGGTCCAGGCCCTGGATATTGGAGGAGCTGTCGGGCCGCTCGTAAATAAGGAGTTGTCAAGGATTTTAATGGAAACCCTGGGAGTGCCGTAAATCTGCGCGGCTCTCCCCGCGTCCCCTCCCTCATTTCCATCACAATATCGCTCCGCTGGGACCGGGGCTGGCAGCATGTGCCAGGCAGCCGAGATTGGTGGGAGCGGGGGAACGAGGGGGAGAAGAAAGCCGGGGACGGGCCGGGGGGGCTCGGAACAGTTGGTGCTGCGGAAGCATCTGCCGGGTGGTGGGATTTGGGAGTCACCTGCTCTGCCCATCCAGGGGGGGAGAACAGAGCCAGGTATGCCCGTGGAATAAGGAGGGGGGGGCTGCAGTTGCCATCCCGGGCTGGGAAGCTGCAAATCTCGCCGAGTGGAGGGGCTTCCTTGGGTTTGAATCACGTTTAACTGGTGGGGTGGCCCTGCACGGGGCTTTCCTCTGCAAGCTGCATTTTTTAACCTTCCCAGCCAATCCAAACCACCTCCGGGGGAAATTTGACGCCGTGTCCCGATGGAAACAGCAGCGATTCTGTTCTCCATCGGATCCAGCCAGAAACTGGGTCATCACAAAGCACACTCCTCAGTCATCTCCCAGATATCTGCAGCCTGCTGGGGTCGGGCTGCCAACGGCACTAAGGCCTTCTAGGAATGAGCTGGAGCTCTCTCACCCACCAGTTCTCCATCAGCTAAATGGTATTTTGGGATAGGGGACGATTGGCACAGCCCAGCTTGTGCCCACCCCACTCCCGAAGCAGATGGGGCTGTGTCAGAGGCCGTGTGGACCCTCTGCCTTCTGAGGCACCAGAGCTCACTAAAATTCGTGTGCAGAGTCAGTTTAGGCTTAAACATAGGCTTGCACCCTGGCTTAGCACATACATTTATATATTTGTATGCATGTCAATATGAATTAAAAATCACATCAGTGACAAAGCTTCTTCTTGCTGCAGAGTGCCCGGGGCTCAGAGTTTTATATAATTACCAGTCTGGCACTGAGGGTCTGAAACACAGCAAAGCCATCAGCCACACAGATCCCAAATTAATGGCATTAAATATAGCTCCCTTCACACCACAGCCACACAGATCCCAAATTAATGGCATTAAATATAGCTCCCTTCACACCACAGCC
>NW_016690471.1:280514-303975 GCF_001604755.1 Lepidothrix coronata
CGTCCAACCTGGCCTTGGACACTCCCAGGGATCCAGGGGCAGCCACAGCTTCTCTGGGCAACCCGGGCCAGCACCCTCAGAGCCAGGAATCCCTCCCTGGCACCCACCCTGACCCTCCTAAAGAACCACTGAACTCCCATTTGCACGGGGGGTCACAGCATTATCTAACCCATCGCTTGGAAAACAAAAGCTTTGGTGTCTGTGGGGCTCCTCCTGCAGAGTTTGGCAGCTGCTCCTGGAGTTCCCCCACGGATCCTGGTCCTGGAATGGATCCTGGTCCTGGAATTCCCCCACGGATCCCGTGGAGCTGGGACGTGCCACCAGCCATCAATCAGAGCCTTTATTGGCCCCAGAGTGGCCCCTGTTGTTCTAACACTTGCTCCTTGAGAGTCTCCACTCTCCCTGAAGTTCAATCTCGCTGAAGCGCCGGCTCGTGCTCATTACACACATTTCTCTCATAATGACTGAAGTCAGGCAAGAAGTCAAAATTTAATGCCTGGGAGCTCTTGCCAGTGTTTTCTGGAGCCGTGCCTTGAGAGAAGAACATGCAGAACCACTGTGAGTGGCTCTGTTCCCAACCCAGACAGAGCATTATTCAGAGCTCTATTCCAGGAATCCTCGTTCTTCGCCGCTCTCGGAAATATCGACGGGACTGTTGGTGCTGCAGAGCTCCCGGAGCAGAGAGGGGCTGGGGCTGGGTTTGCTTGGCCTTGGGAGTAGCTGCCCAGATGACCATGGAAGGCAGATTGCAAATCACGGAATCCCAGGGATCATTTGTGTTGGAAAAGCCCTCCAGGATCATGGAGCCCCCCTGTGCCCGATGCCCACCCTGTGCCCGAGCCCAGAGCTCTGAGTGACACATCCAGGCCTTCCTGGGACACCCCCAGGGATGTGACTCCCCCACCTCCCTGGGCAGCCCCTTCCAGTGCCTGACAGCCCTTTCCATGGAGAAATCCCTCCTGATGTCCAGCCTGACCCTCCCCTGGCCCAGCTCTAAGTTATAATATTATATATTGAGGAGCAAAACCTTAAGTTACTTTGATTTATTGTTGGACACGTTGTATTTTATGGGCTAAATTTGTTTGCACTGAGATGGAAAGGACCTTAAAGCCCATCCAGACCCACCCCCTGCCATGGGCAGGGACACCTCCCACCATCCCAGGTTGCTCCAGCCTGGCCTTGGACACTTCCAGGGGTGGGGCAGCCACAGCTTCCCTGGGAAATCCACTCCAGCCCCTCACCGCCCTCACAGAGGAGAATTTCCCCCCCCCATATATAGATATATATATATACACACATTTAACTAAATCTCTATTTTATTCTGGTTCTATTTTTCACGAAGCATTATCGTGAAATACACACAGACAGTTATAAGAAAAAGAAATTTTGGAAGGAGGGAGGAAAAAAAAAAAAAAGGTCCTAAAGGGTAAAATAATCTGTTTTACTTCTTTGTGAAGAGCAGTCGTGGCTCAGCTGCTGTCTGGGAAAGGTTCTGCCGTGCAGTTCTGGATCATTCCAGCACAGAATTAAGTCAACTAATAAGTGGTTGGAGAATGGGCCCCGACTTGGAAAGAGGGTTATCTTCCATTGAAAGTGCTGATTCCTCGGAAGTGATGGAATTGGAATGCTGATGAGATTGCAGCCCAGTGAGATTGAAACTGTTGAGCCTCATTTATTGGGTTCTTTAGAGTAATGGGATCAGTACAGGGCTGATCATATTTAGTGCCATTAAATCTCCTGTGCTTAATTAAGATGCTTTGTACATGGTGCAGTGTGACGGGGTGGTGGGGGCAGGAGGGGAGGGGGGTGATACCTTCCCAGCCCTGCAGCTTGTTCCTTCATTTGCAGGGTAATGTATTCGTGCAGCTGACAAATTATTCCATTAACCAAGACCAGAGTTAATTCTGCCAGGCAAAAAGACTCTGGGAGGGGAGAGGGAAAAAAGAAAGAACATCCCTGAGGTGCCCCCAGAGGGGGTGGTGTTTGCCTGTCCTTGGGCACCTTCATTTGCTTGACTAAGTTCTCAAACATCTCCCTGTGGTTCCACAATTCCCTGTGTGTTTTGCTGTTGGAAAAATCAAGGGAAGGGACCCAAGTGAGTAACAGACACCAAAACTGGGAAGAAAACTCCAGAGAGGGGAGTTTGTTCTCTCCTTGATCCTGCCACGTGACCACGTATTAACTGGGGGGTTTGTAAGCATTGTTATTGTTATTATTATTATTATTATCATAATTATTATCATTATTGGTACCATTAATATTGCTGTATTAATATACTACTGAACGCTTAAATTTTTAATTATTTATTTTCTTTTCCGCCTGTCGGCTGCCATCCCCCTCTCTCTCCCCACCCACGGTGACAGTTTTTTCCCGGTGTTCCCGGGGCCGGAGGCGGGCGGGCGGCCGGCAGAGGGGGATCGAACTACACGGAATCGCTGGGAAAACGGGAATGCTGCTCCCGGCCCCGCCTGCCCGCAGGAACCCTCACCCCTGCGGCCGCTTCCCTGCCCACAGGTTTCAGACTCATCCCTTATGCCCGGGGGAGGTTTTGGGTGGTTCTCAGAGCACAAATTCCATTTCTTTCCCCGCTCCCAGCACATCCAAGGTTGGGTTTGACTCCGTGTTCAGCCTCAGGCTGTGATTCCAGACTGTGTTATCTATTTGTTTCTTTATTTACAACAAACATAAAAGCCATCTGGCATCGCTCTCCCAACAACAGGCTGGCTAAGAAGGTGTTGTTTCCAGCTTGAGGGACTTGCTCACAGATCCTTGTGGGAACCAGCAGCAAAACTCCAGGTTTCCCGTTCCCTCTGACCTCAGGTGCTGGGATCAAGCTCAGTGCATCCCCTGACCCGGCTCCACACACCTCTGCCTCCTGTAAGAGGGATTTAACACCCTAACAAACCATACACACCGTTCTGGGCAGCCAAATTGCCCAGAAATTCGGTTTCTGAGCAGTTTGAGGCAAACAGGGGAGGGGTCTCTCAGGAGGGGCTACAACTCTAATCCAGGCCCAGGAGATTGTGAGCTCTTGGCCATCCCCTGCAGCAGGTCAGCAAGTGAAAAACACTCAGAGGACTGTATTTATAGTATTTTATTTTCCTGTTTCCTAATTCCAGTCCTCCCAAACCTTGATCTCCTCATGGAAGTACAAACTGGCTGGTTGGCAGCAGTGGCTGAATATCAAACACAAACAGTGTGGCCTTGGTCACAAACAGCTGAAGCTGCAAATAAATCTGCAGACAAAGTAAGAGGAGGAGGCAAACCCGGGAGGAAATATCCATCTGCCCAAGAACTCTCACCTTCCACAATTGTCCTGTGAACAGTGGACTGCACTCCGTGAAAAATGGGGCATTGCCAGGGCTGACTCCACCCCGCAGGAAGGAGGGATGGGAGTTACTCAGCAGCTGATTTTCTGACTCAGCACTGTGGGCTGGTCACAGATGTGAAGGAAAGGCATCAAAATGCTCCTCGTTTTCACTCGGAGGTGATTTAGGAGGGAAGGATTGAAGGCTGCCCAGAGGGGAATCGATTTGCAGGCGGGTGAGACGATCCATCAGCAATGTTCAGCGTATGAAATCTGCCTGCCGGGTGATTTATGGGCTGAAGAAGAGCCGCGTTTGTCAGGGAGAGCCTTGGCAAGGAGGGACCTGCCTTGGGCTGCCTTTGCTGTGACCATCATGTCCTTACTTGGGGGCACTGCAGGACACATCTCCTGCCAGGCAGAGGATGGTCAGGATGTTCTGTGAGTTGTTCCGTGGTCCCAGCACAGGTTTGATGGGAGGAGAGTCCCGGGGAAGGTCCTGCTTTCCTTCATCCCGTGGTTTCAGCCTCTTCCAAAGGTCTGTTCTGCAGCCTCAGGGTGGTGGAAGAAGCAGCTGCTCTCAACCTGTGGTGCCTTTGTGAGCACAGAGCTCGCTGGAAATGACGAGTGAGCACCACTAAAACAGTGGAATATATCCCTGCATGGAGGAGAAACCGAATTTGAAATATCAGAGCTCTCTCTAACTGAATTCCCTGAGCACTGGCAGTGCACCTGCAGCTCCACCTCAGACCTCCCACCTCCAGAACCTAAGCTGCCTTGTTTAAAGCTTAGCCTACAGTGTGGACACACAATTAATCAGCTAATTATTGCATTTCATGGGATCATTAAGGATGGGAAAAACCTCCAAGATCATCAAGTCCAACCTTCAGCCACTCTCAAAACTTTTGTCCCCCTGAATCAGAGAGATCCTGTTTCCTGCAGACAAAGTTGTTCACCAGGAACAGAAGAACCATTCCCCTGTTTCTCTTTTTTTTTAATATATATTCTTTTTGAAATTGCTCCCACTTTTGCATTGTTACCACGTAATATCCATCAGGAGACGACCAGTGAAATTTTCCTTTAAAACAGAAGTGGCAGGAGTTTGTGGGTGAAGCTCTGGTGCTGGGACTGGATGTGTTTGTGCTCTCTCTGACTGACCTGATTGCTGCCAGCTCTGGGTTTGCTCCGTGAAAAACCCTTTGCTGAGGATGCCACTGGTGTCCAATCTCCCTGCTGGGATATATTTGGTGAGGGGAGAACGTTCTCTGTGCTGAACTGCAGCTGAACCACCCTGTGCTCACACAGCCCCTCGAAAACCTCCTCCTCCCGTGACAAAGGTTCAAACCAAACCTGTGCCTTTATGAGGCCTCAAAAGACTGGAAAGAGCGTGAAAATAAATGTATTTATGTACAGCAGGGCCTGATCTCTCAGGCTCATGGAGAGTAAAAAGTGGGAGAGGCTGAGGAGGGGAAACACTGGCTGGGTTCTGGTGAGTCCCAGAGCTGGGCAGGGCTGATGTTCCTGTCGCTCCAGGGAGAGTCATTAATTTGCATTTAACCCTCTTGGGAGGGCACTCACCTGCTGTGGATGTGCCCTCCCTCGGCCCAGTTTTTTCACCTGATTAGAGGCAGGAAACAGCAAATCAGAGGGTCTGCTTTCCAAATAAGTGGATTTTTGGAAGTTCTTCAGTGTAGCCTGTGCAGCCCTGACCAGTGAGTAAGGACAGGAGGGGAATCCCTGGGAGTAACTGCACTGGGAATCCACTTTTATTTAACATCTTAAAACAAAGCTGGACATTTCTGACTGCTCCATAATTACTGAACGCTTAAAAATCCCCCCCCCCGAGCTGTTCCAAAAGTTTAGCTCTTCAAAAGCTCCTAAAACATAATCCTACAGATTGTTAATACCTCTGAAAAACCAGATTAATGCCATGGAGTGCCCGGACGAGAATCAGACTCCTGAAAAAGCTGCGAGAAAAATGATTAGAGCGACCTCACCTTCTTCTTTGAGCCGAGGGAAAGCAGCCAAGCTTACATTAAATTAATAAAACAAAAAGCTGCTGTCCTCCTGGCCTGGCTGCAAAGGCCATTTTCAATGAGTTTCTGCTCTAACAAGCTGGATCAGCCCCGTCTCAGTGGCTGTGCTGGTCACTGAGCAGCGTGAGGGTTCTGGAGGGTGCCAGGCACGTAATTGTTTTTACAACACCGTAAAATGAATCAGACTGAAATTAGTGTCACTCGGCAGAATCACTCGCCTTCCCTTTTTAAATTACTTCATCTGGGAGTTAATCAGAAAGAAAATGAAGTTTTGACGCTGCCCTTCAGCTGAGGGCAGGCCCAGGTTCCTGTGTCCTCCCTTCCCTCGACCAGGGAATGTTGGACAGGATCTGCTCTTGTCCCTGCTGCTCCTCCCGGGGGGCAGAGCGGGGGGGGGCCGCTTTTCCAGCCATTCCCACTCCAAAATCCAACTGGCAGAAGGAGGCTGAACCCGTCTTTTCACTGTGAAACGGGAGCTGGGAAAGAGGAGCTGCAGGAAAGGGAGGGGAAAGGGTGTTTCCATGGGGGAGGTCCTGAAGAACAGGACATTCAATCATTCATTATTATTAATTATTATATTAATTCATCTATTATAAAGCACTGAGACATCCTCCCCCACCTCGGTGCTGCTCAAGCCGGGAGCTGAGGAGCTGCAAACAGCTCAGAGATGCCTTTGTGTCCAAACACCAAACACCAACACCTTGATTCCTCTGATCATCTCCTGAATTATCTCCTGGAGGAGAAACCCCCAAACCTCCTTTGTGTCCAAACACCAACACCTTGATTCCTCTGATCATCTCCCAAATTACCTCCTGGAGGAGAAACCCCAAACCTCCTTTGTGTCCAAACACCAAACACCAACACCTCGATTCCTCTGATCATCTCCCAAATTTACCTCCTGGAGAAGAAACCCCCAAACCTCCTTCATTCCACCCACTTGGAACCGGAATATTTTGGAAGCAATTGCAGCCAGTGCCTCTGCCTGGAAGGCTCTCAGGTCTGAGTGTTGCTTTGTTCTGCTCCTCCTCTGGAGCAGGTTTATTATTATTGTTCCCTCCCTCGTATTTCGTGCTCTCGCAGCTCCCGCTGGCATTTATTGCTGCTGTGTTTTTAGAACAACGTCTGGCTGACGAGTTCTATCAATCCCAGCTGGGCAGAGCCGGGGGATCCCGAGCCAGAATTGGTCTGTGCAGCAGCACAGTCGGCTGAAGGCCCTCAGAAAGGTGCAGGCTGGGGGGTGTTTGGGGTTTCAGAGGTGCCCAATCCCCTCTGCGACCACACAACTGTGCAAAATGAGATTAAAGGGGTTGTCTGTGGGTGAAAACTGCATCACTTCCCACTCAGACTGCTCTCCAGCTGCTGTGGATAATATCTGTCCTCTGAAAGCTTCATTTCAAGGGCTGGTGGGACAACGAGTCTCAGCTTCCATTTTTGCTGCTTCCCTGGAAGAAACTGGAGAGTTTTGGTGCCTTGGGGGTGCAGAGAATCCCTTCTGACACAGCTGAGCTGCCAGGGTGGAGCTGCTGATGGTCAATCCTCCTCCATCCCCCAAACAGTCATGAATTAACACAATTTTCACACAGTTCTGTCACAGCCAGGAGCTGCTGTGGGCCAGCACAAGCCTGTGGGTCACCTGCTGCAGGATTGGGGCAGAATTCTCGGGATAAACACCCAGAGAACAAATGAAAACACGAGTGTGGCAGCAGGAAACACCCCCACCACTCCCACCCCCAGCTCGGGACAGGGAACAGCAGGAACAAACCCGGGATAACAGTGGCTGAACACGGCTCAGGAGCCAAAACATTCGCTCAGCACCTCTCGGAGGCTGTAATTCCAGCTGGGATAAAGGTGCAAGTCCCTGCTGGGGTCTGTGGAGGAGCTGGTGCTGCTCCCAGGGCACATCCCCTCTGTTGGGAACGTGGGATTGGGATCTTAATTAGTTCCAGTGCCTCTGGGGCAGCATCTTTCACTACAACATATATCTGAAGATTTATATTCTGGCAGAGCCAGGGAGGGCTGGAGCTGGTGCAGTGCTCTCACTCCTTTCTGCTGGAATTATCCTGCATTTCCCTCCACACAGCAGAGCCAGGAGAGACCCTGGGTCTGAAATCCCGGGCTGTTAAAGCCAAGAGGTGTAGGGATAAGGAGGAGACAGTAGAGATGTTTTTTAGAACATCCAAGATAAAATCCCTTTACCTTCAGGAGACGGTCTGAGGAAAACATCTGAGTGAAAAAGAAGGAACTCAAGCAAAGAGATAATTAAAGTATATATATATATATATATATAAAGGAAATAAAGCCAGCCAGGAGGAAGCAATATTTACTTCTTCATCTCTTCCCTTAAACAACAACTGGCGGCATTTCTGACCCGTGCTGGGTGAGGAATGGAAGATATGAAGGTGCTGATGGCAGGGTCACACCCCCTGTGTGAACAGGGGGGCAGAAACAGGGGATTCCAGGAAATCCCACGGACGGAACCACTGCTGCCAACCAGCAGGGCCAGCAAACAGCATTTGTGGGCCCTGGCACCACTCAGAGGCTCCAGCACTGCCCGGGCTCGGGGGGACAGCAGAGTCAGCAGGAGGGTTGTACAGGACGAGGGAGGGAAGGGAACGTTCATTGGGAACCAGCCGTGCCTGGAAGGGCTCTGGTGTGGGGAACACGCTTGTGGGGGGGGAAAAGAGGGTGAGAGGAGAGGAGACCCCCCTGTGTGTAACAGAGAGAGAGATTCCAGCTCCAACAATCCAGCCACGATTGCTGCACGGAAGAACAGAGACACTGCTGCCCTGAAAGGGGAAAGGACCTTTCCTTCTTCCCTTCTGGACTTTTATTGGAGGGAGAAGAGATTTGATCCAATGTAAATATTGCTTTACCATAGGAGAGATAGCTAAGATTGTGTATGTGATGTATTATAATATTTATTTGTGTAATAATTGTAATATAATCCCCTTTCCCCAGTAATGAGTCTTGTGTTGTGTTTGGAAAACCCCTCTCACACTGGGGTGAGTTGTGGGAGGGGGGCTTGGAGTCGGAAATTGGATTTTTAGGGGTCTCAAAACACCACGAGGCTGCACGAGGGGGGAGAACCCGCGTCTGCCTCTGCCGGGGGGGTGTGAGGGCGTTGGGAAATGTGGATTATCTGGGAAATGGGAAGGGAAGGGCCGACCAGGTACGGCCTCCTGCTGGGGGGGTGGGCAGGAGTCTGTTTGTGCTCCAACCCAACCGGGGTGGGCGATGCTGGAAGGACGTTTGTCACCGGGAGTGACTGAGGGTGACTCCTGGGGGGCTTCCCAGTGTGCCAGTGAGTGACCCTGGCACGGGGGATCTTTCCTTTCCCTGGATTAGGCTTTGGAAATCCGAGTTATTCCCCAACTGCATCAACCGGCAGCAGGGACTGCACTGAAATAAGGAGGCAACATTTGATCTGAGAGCACCAAAATGCTCCGGAGGGGTTCCTCGGGCTCCCCCGAGCCACGTCCCTGCGGGGAGATGGGACCAGCCCGGGGGGTGTGCCCGGACACACCAAACCTGCGGCTCCTCTGAAAACCTTGGCACCGGGGGTTCAATATCCGGGCTTTTGAGAACGCCTTAAAACCTAAAAAAAAAAAAAAAAAAATCAGAATTCTGAAAATGGACATTTTTCGAGTGGAAATAACGGTCTGCAGACCCCAAAAGGCGCAAAACCACCCGGTGTGAAGGCGCAGGGAGCTGCCTCTGATGGAATTTTGGTGCAGGAGAAATATTCCTGACAGTGGGAACAAGGAAAAATAACCCCGGTGCAGACAGGGACAAACGCTAGAAAAACAAATACCTGGTTTGTACACAACTTTCCCAACACTCCGCACGTGTGATTTAATTTCCAGCTGATGATCGTGTTGGAACCTGAGTCATTTTTTTACCTCCCTATTATTTGATTATTAAGGAAGAAAATGGATTCTCCTCGCTGGAGGACAAGAAGCCGTGGAGATCGCCTGGAAATCAGGGTGTGAAAAGGTGTAAATATCTTGGGAAAGGTTGCTGAAAGCCGCGTTATTCCCTTTCAGGAGGACACGAGTGATTCCAGAGGGAAAATCTGGCGTTTTTCCAAGCAGGGCCGAGGGTCTGTCCCGTTCATCGCCGGGATCTCAAGGACCCCCGGACCCCGCGGAATAAATCTGTCGGGAAGAAGAAAAAGAGAAGAAAACGAAAGCGAAATAAGACACAATTCAGCCGTGGAGGTGTTCGCCGACAAACCTCTCCTTAAATCGGTGGCTACAACCGATTGGGGGCATTTTGGGGGCTCCTCCAGCCTTGGCTCGACGTTATTAAATGGGGTAATCGAGGTAAAACGGAGCAGTTCCTGCGCGGGTGGGAACTCGATGCCTTTGTCAGCGCAGGAGGGAGGAGAGGAGCCGGTTATCGGGGCACCTTCCCCCCTCCCAGCGCACCTTCCCGCCCCGGGGAGGTTTTTTGGGGGGCCGGGGCACCCCCAGAGCCCCGCGGGGGCTGCCGAGGGGAGCCTCAAAATCGGTGACAGCAAAACGGGAGAGGAAAAATCATCCCTTTTCCAGGGACAGCTAAAAAAAAAAAAACAACAGGTAACGCTGGGTTATTACAGGGAGGAAGGAAAAATCTCCTCTCCCTTCGGGAATCCGGGCAACGCAGGGGCTAAGTGGGAAAAAAAACCTATTTTATAATTATTTCTCTGTTTTAAGTGTTATCTCGGTGCTTTGTCGGTGGAGTTTGGGGCGGTTTTCTCGTTGTGGTTGTCGTTGGGTGGTTATTCGAGGGTTTGGGGGTTTCTTTTTGCGGTTTGGCACGGACTGATAAACCAATGGAAGGGATGGGAATAAACTTTTCCTGTCCCCTGCGTGAACTGCCACAGGGAAAAGGAATATTTGTGACTTTAGTTACCCGATGCTTCCAGAATTTGCTGCCCTGGCAGAGCCTTTCCACACGTTCCTTTGAATATGTTCATATACAGGTATTAAATAAAAAGGTCTTCGGGATGATATTTTGTTCATTCTTAATATTTTAATACAAATAATGTGTTAGTATTATAACATTTATCAGTATGGTTGTCACTGTATAAATAAAAATACTAAATTATCGACGCTAATATTTCTTTGTACATTTATTAATATACTATATCGATAAATGCGCTTTTGATATTTAAACCTCTCAGGGAGGCTCGCAAAGGGATATGGGGTCTGGATTGTAATCGGAAGGTCTTAATTATGATTTCTCCGTGGGTTTGCCCCCGTGGGAAGCTCCGGGCTTTGCTCCGGGTCCCGAGCACCGGGAAAAGCAGCAAGTGCAGGGAGAGGGATGTGGGCGAGGAACAGGCTCGGGGGGGGCTCTGGGCCGGTGTTTTGATCCTGTACCGGCTCAAAAAGGTGGTCGGGCAAAAAAGAAAGAAAACGGAGAAAGAAAATAAAGATTTATGGAGATCTCCCCGTTGTAATGGTTCTGCCTGGTTTGCAACACGCCTCGCCTGAGGGGTTTGTTATCCAGCACCGCAGCGGCCAAGGGAAAACACGGGGAATTCCAGGGAATTTGTAGAGAAAACGAGTGGAAAAGGCTCGTGGAGTTGATGTTCACACTGACAGGAGATTTCAGCCTTGCAAAGTCCCTGCTGCCCGGCCACGGTCTTTGTTGAACGCGAGGACGTGAGAGCAGAGAATATTAAACCCTTCATCCCGCTCGGAGGTGATGGAAATGGGAATTCCTCTGCCTCGACCGACTCGGATTTCCTGGTTGGATTTATTTATCAGGTGGACAGGCAGCGACAACCGCATTTTTCTTTCACTACAACTGTTCAGACGCGATTTCTTCAGCCCTACAAAAGTTCTTTCTGCACCAAGAACTCCTTCTGCCATTCCCACTCGAGCTCCTGGTCCAGCTTCTCCCGGTGTGAAACCCGCGGGATTTTGAACCTTCTCTCTCTTTGGACCTCAGAAATCCCCGCTCGCCCCCAAAACCCGCAGGGCCGGGCCAGGAGCCCAAATTCTCCCTCCCGGAGTGGGAACGAAGGGGAGGAAAAGCCACCGCGATCGTCGGGTTCGGGGAATGTGCTCTCCGCGTGTTTGGCCCTTTGGAAAAGGCTGGAATTGCGCTCCTGCGAAGCAGAACACAAAGCAGCCTGTCCCTCTCGTAAACCAACAATCCCGGCATTGTATCCACGCGTGGGATTTGATGGAGTCTGGCACTTCTCGTAAACAAACAGTTCACTCACTCACCTACTGACTCTTGGCACTGTTTTTCCGCCATTCTGGCAAAGTAACCTTTGGGAGAGTTTAAATAATTCACAGCGAGGCGTTTGTTCCCCAGACCGAACTAATCCGGCATCAGCTGGAAGGTCCGACCAGCCGGGAACGCGTCGCGGGGAAGCCGCCGAGTCAGCCTGGAAAATGCCAGGGAATGCCTGGAAAATGCCAGGGAATACCTGGATCTGGATTTCGGTTTCCATTTCAGGCTAAAAAGCTCTTCAGGTCCCGGAGCCCCCCCAGCCCCCCCAGCCCCCCCAGCCCCCCGAGCCCCCGGAGCCCCCAGCACCGGCTGCAGCCCGGGCAGGGAATGGGGAGGCGGCCGCCGTGTCCCCCTCTCTGCCTCCCTCCCTCCCCTCCCGCGCCTTCCTCCTCACCCTCCTCTCCCCCGCCGCTCCGGGCGGCCGCGGCCGCCGCCCCTGCAATAAGGAAGGGGACAAAGGGGTGGGAAAAGGCGAACTTTGACACCCCCCCTGCCCGCTCCCCACGCCGGCGGGGACCCGCGGGCAGAGCCGGGCGGGTCCGGGGCTCGGGGCCAGCCCGGGGGGGCACAGCCGGGGGCACCCACAGGCCGGGCACCCCCGGGCCCACCCCCGGCCTCTGTGGAGAGCAGAGAGAGAGGCACGGGGTGCCCACGGCAGAAGGGGAGCACACGGGGGGTGTTCCGGGGGGCATTGCTGCCCTCCCCATCCAGAGACCCCACAGCTCCCTGCTGGGGGGGGTGGGGGAGGAGGAGGAAGGGAAACCAGGGAAGAGCACCAGGGAAGAGCAGCCTTGCAGGGAAACCAGGGAAGAGCATCAGGGAAGAGCAGCTCTGCAGACCCAGTTTGGCCTCGGAGCGTTCCCAGTTTCCCGTGATTCACATCTTGTGTGCTGTTCTTGATCCTTCCCTGCTGCTCTTCCCACCTCACTCTGGGATCTCCGGCTGGATTCAAGGGTGGAGAAGGGACAGGGAGGAGCCCCTGCCCTCAACCCTTGGATTAGGGAGTGATTAGAAATGTGTGAAAATGCACTAAAGCCCACGGGGATGGGGGTGTCTCTCCCTGTCCCCCGGGATGTCCCAGCCCAGGCCACCCCAGAGCTTTGGGATGCTCCAGGAGGGATTCTCGGTGCCTTTCCATGTGCATCCATGTGTTCTCACTGGGAATCACCCCAAGCCACAGGGCAGTGGGCAGGGAAGGCAGGAAAGACCTCCCAGGGCCTGACCTGGCAGGAGCAGTGCCAGTGCCAGTGCCAGTGGGGAGGGCAGGGCATGGATCATCTCCCAACATTTGTCCTGGCAACCCGTGAATCCCAAAATCTCCCAGGACACTTGCCACAGTCTCTGCTGTGCCTGTGCAATGCCTGTGCCTGCAGGGAACTCCTTTTAGGAGTTATGGATCCACCACCAGGCTCTGGAAGGCAGAAGAAGCTGGGATGAAGCACTTGGCCGGGTTTTTTTGGGATACACAGACATCTCCCTGCAGCACGGGAGAGAAACACAATATTTAGCTGGAAAAGCAGGAATGCTGCACTTCAGACACCTCCAGGGGGCATTTCCATAGTGTGGCTGCACTGAGGACGTTCACACCCCAATATTTCACCTACACTGAAAAATATCCCAGAGACCTGGGGATGTTTTGCCATAAATAGCAGGAACTAAATTCCCATGGCACAGGAGGCCTGGAGGTCTCGGTCACTGTCCTGCTGCCCTGAGCACCCCTGTGCCCAGCCTGGCACCAGGAGCAGCCTTTGCTCGTCCTGCCGTGATTTATGATCCATCCTGCTGAGCCCAGTGAGGGTTCTCTGAGCGTGGAATTGTGCCAGGCAGTGAGTTAGGCCTGGTGGGAATGTGGTACCCGTGGCTCAGTCTGGAAATTCTGCCCTCGGGAGAAATCTCTGATCTAGCAGAGAGACCAGAAAAGAGGGCAATAACCCATCCAGAGCAGCAGAGCCATGCTGGAGCAGGGACACAGGCCAGCTTGTGGTCTTTCCTATGAGTTTATACTCCCAGGGAAGAGAATTCCTCTGGTTCCCACCTCCAGGATGCCCCGGGTACCAACCAGCGACACGCCTGGTACGGGAGAGCTGCTCCTGTCCTGGCTGGATTCCACCAGATCCACCTCCTGCACGGAACAGTTTTGATAACAGGCCTCAAAATCCCCCTGATTCCACCAAAACCGTGTCTCCCCTCCAGCCCCTCCGTGCTGTGCCCCCTCGTGCAGCACCCAGAGCCAGCTCCGGGCTCCGGCGGCGCCGGGAAGAGCGAAGGATCCCCACGGGAAGCACGAAGGATCCCCACGGCTCCCAAGGAATGAAACATCAGAAGAAGGGCTTGAAAGCCAAGCCCGAAGCAACTCCCCTTTTCTCCCACAACAGCTGAAAGGAATTGCTCTGGCTGAGCAGAGTGGGGGAACACAGAGCCAGGCCCTGGGGCGTGCAGGGCCGGGCGAGCGCTGCTGGGGGGGAAACGTGCCCAGGAGAAGGAGCTGCTCCCAAAGGGAGGGAGGGATGGATGGATGGATGGATGGATGGATGGATGGATGGATGGATGGATGGATGGATGGATGGAGGCACAGCCCAGGGCACAGTGCACGGGTGGGGATGGGCAGACATTCACATTTTGCCATATCTACACAGAGAGTTTGAAGGGCTGTGTTTTACCCAGAGCAAGGCAAACAGGGACCCCCAGCTGCATTCCTGGGGCTGCTTCCAGGTGGAGGAGGCACAGATGTCTCTGTCTGGGGCAGACAGAGAGATAAAACACAAATAGGAATTATAAAACACTTGTATTTTGTCTCTCTACTCCCAGTCAGGAGCATTTCCTTCATAAACTGCACCCAGGCCTCATCCCCTCCAGGCTTCTCCCCCGTGGGTAAAACCATCCCTGACTCCCAGCACACTTTTCCCAGCACACCTTTCCCAGCACACTTTTCCCAGCACACTTTTCCCAGCACACTTTTCCCCCTCCCGGAGGCAGGAGCAGGGTCAGGGTTGGTCCCCTTTGGGGTTTCAGCCTCCCTGGGCTGGGGGAAGCCAGGGCTGGAGGGGAGGATGCAGGAGGTGGGCAGGGGGCTCAGGAGGGGTGATCTTCCAGCGGGGTTGGAGCTGGGAGCAGAGGGCACCACTTCGAGGAGCCACCAAGGGACCTCATCTCCCATTTTTGGGAAGGGGAAGGAGAAACCAGACCGGAGGTTTCGGGTCCGACAGCCCAGGAGCAGCACAGCAGCGGGGCTCAGCTCCTCTGGTTCCTCAAAAAGGCAGGAAAAGGGAAGGAAGGAGCCTCCAGTCCAGCCTGGGGAGCGAAGGGAAAATCAGGAAGGTGCAGGGACGGCGAGAACCGGTGAAACAAAACACCCCGGGGCTGAAATCACCCCACATTTCACCCCAAAAAGGGGGAAGGGAGGGTCAGAAGGGCGCTGAAGTGATTGCGGCGCCGGGGCTTCAGCAGAGAGGGGATAAAAGGAGCGAAGAGAAGCCAGGGCAGGCTCTCTGTTCCCATGCCAGCTGATCTGTTCAAAGGATCCACCAGAAACGCGCTGTAAAGTGCAGATTCTGCCCCTCCAGGCATCGGGGAGAGAAATATTCGCACCTACGTCCCCCGGGCTTCCGGGGCTGCCTGTGGGGTGGGAAAGGAGGGGCCGGTGGGGAAGGGAGAGGAAAAAAAAAAAAAAGAAAAAAAAAGAAATAAAAGATCAAAATGTTTGCCTTTATTTGGTTTTTTTTCTTCCTTCCCCGAAATATTGCCAGAATCAGAAACCAAAAAGCTGGGCTCCCTTCCAGACCCAGAATTCAATTTTCCAACAATTGATTATTTCCAAACGTGAAGACTTTAAGTAGTTCCAATATTTTTTTTCTCCCCCCACTTTCAAACTGCTTTGGGGTTTGAGGTTTGTTTTTTTTTTTTTTTCTCTCGTATTTTCTGACGATGGTTCGAATTCAATCGCTTTAAAAAAAAAGAAAAAAAAGGAAAAGAAAAAAATCACAGACTGTTAAAAAGTTATTCCACAGCTTTTCAAATTCCAGATGGTACAAATATTAAACGGATCCTATGGAGAATATAATAAAAGAATAGTTGCAAACTGATAAGAGCATTTGATAATTTTTCTCTCGGTCACTGAGAGAAGAACTGATGAAAGAATTCGGGGGGTTTATTTTAAAATAAACCAGTTCCTCTTGCTTTATCGTGACCTTAAATATTACCCTGAAATTTTCCCCGCAAAATCGTCAAAGAAGGAAAATCTTAATATCAGTTTAGAAGTCATATTTTAAACTATTCCCAAGGCAAAGCCTGCTCGGAATTTTCCGCACATGTTGTGCAGGAGACGGGCTGAAGGGAAGCGCAGTTTTAAAAGCGCGAGGCTTCGGTTTCGGAAGAAAACGGAATTTTCTCTAAATAAATGACCCGAAGTGCGTTTTTTGGGGGGGTGAAAAAGGTGAATTCTTCCCTGGGGCGGCATCCGCGGGGCCGGGACAAATCCCCACTCACCGGCCGGCCCGGGGACTCCTCGGGAAAGGGAATAAAATCCCATTTCCACAAACCGGCCTCATTTTTCGGGGTGTCCGCGCGCGCCGGCGGATCCCGCTCCTCCTCCGGCGCTGAAAAAGAAATAAATAGCAATAAATAATAAATAGGAATAAATAAATAAAAGGGAAAAGAAAGCGGCACAAACTCCCGGGGAAAGTCTCCAGCGGGTCTCTCTGCCCGCGGGTCCCGCTCCGGCCTCGAGCGGGGGCACCTCGGGGGCTTCTCCCCTCCAAACCCCCGCGGGATCCGGGCTCTGCCCGCCGGTTCCGGGCTCTGCCCCCGGTATCCGAGCTCTCCCTGCGGGATCCGGGCCCTCCCTGCGGGCTCCGGGTTCTCCCTGTGGGGTCGGGGCTCTCCCCCCGGGGTCCGGGCTCTCCCCCCGGGATCCGGGTTCTCCCTGCGGGGTCCGGACTCTTCCCCCGCGGGGTCCAGGCTCTCCCCCCGGGCTCCAAGCTCTCCCCATGGGGTCCAGGCTCTCCCTCCGGGCTCCGAGCTCTCCCTGCAGGGTCCAGGCTCTCCTCCCGGGATCCGGGCTCTCCCTGCAGGGTTCGGGCTCTCCTCCCGGGATCCGGGCTCTCCCTGCAGGGTCCGGGCTCTCCCTGCAGGGTCCAGGCTCTCCTCCCGGGATCCGGGCTCTCCCTGCAGGGTCCAGGCTCTCCTCCCGGGATCTGGGCTCTCCCTGCAGGGTCCAGGCTCTCCTCCCGGGATCTGGGCTCTCCCTGCAGNGGGCTCTCCCTGCAGGGTCCAGGCTCTCCTCCCGGGCTCCGGGCTCTCCCTGCAGGGTCCAGGCTCTCCTCCCGGGATCTGGGCTCCCCCCGTGGGGTCCGAGCTCTCCCCGCGGCCGGGGGGCTCCGGGGGGGCGGCGGGGACGGCGCTGCCCCGACGGTCGCGGCCGCGGCGAAGCCCCGGAGCCAACAGGCTTTTAACTTTCAACTTGGCCTTGACCTCCGCGTTCGGCCCGACCTTTCCGTGCGGGGAACAGGGTGAGACGCGTCGGCAAACAGCCGGGCCCCGGCGCCCCGGTTATGGGGCTGTTGGGAAGCAAATGGGGAGAGGGCAGGAGCTGGGGGGGAGAGGGGGAGGGATAAAAAGGGCATCAAAGGAGTGCGGTCGTTAAACTGCGGAAAAGGGAAGAAAGAAGCTTTGAAATCGGGAAGGTGAAGGCTTGAAGAAATCGGGATTTTAAAATTTTATTTTTTTTTTTTCCTCCAGAAAAAGAAAATCGTGGAATGCGGGGGGAATCCGGGGATTTTTTTTTTAGGGGTCGGGGAGCGAAGGTGCAGCTTCGTGATGGGGTTGATTTCCCTCCCCGGGAGAGAGGCCGCGGTGCGGGAGCGGATCTCACCCGGCCAGCCCCGGGCAAAGCCCCCGCGGGCGCGGGGAGCTGGAAGGAGCCGCGTTTGGGGGTGCGAGGGGAGGGGGGCTGCCCCCAGTAGCCAAACGGGGCTTCTCCCCGCCCGGGCGAGCTTTGCCATCATCGTTTCTACCCCCTGTTTCTGCCGGGATTTCCGTCCCTCTGTGTCAAACCCTGTCGCGGCTCCTCTGGGTCGTTGCTCTGGTGGCCCAAAGACGTGGCAGAAGGAGGATTTTTATTGCCTTTTGACAGTCGGAAGGCAGAAATCTCTCGATTTCTTTGCGACGTTTGAGTTCCAGCTGCCTTCGGGGGGATTTCGGCAAAGCTTTCCTCAGACGAGGCCTTCGGGAGAAAACCAGGCAGAAAAAGGAGGAGAAACGTGTCCCTGTGTGTTCGTACCGTGTGCGCAGATGATTAAAAACCTGCACACCTGAATCATTCAACAGCACGCACTATTAAATGGTTACTGTATTTAAATGATTCTTGTGCTTACCCCAAACTTTTCCAGCCCGATGTGATCCCTCATCACCACGTCTGTCTGTCCTTCCCCTCCTCTGCTGTGTCTCCACCTGTCCAGTGCTCCTGAAACCCAAAGGGGCTTTCTGTGTTGTTTTCCCACCTCCCTTTTCCCAAATTTGGGACGCTTCCTGACCGGGATCCACACTAACCTGCAGCCCAGGATCACACCAGCACCGTGTGTGGCAATATCTGCGTGCGAGCAGAATGTTCCCCACCAACACCTTCACCGTTATTTTCTCGGGGTACCAGAGACCCTCTTTTCCCTCCATCCTTGCTTTTAGGGTCTCGAGGGCACGGCCCTCTCCCCGGCCATACAGAATTGGGGTTTTTGCAGCTCGAAGAGGGGCTCCCCGATGATGTGCGTGGGATAAAACCCCCCGAGCAAGGGAAGAACGGGGCTGGAGCCGAGGGGAGGCCCCATCCCCGGGGGTCCATCACTGCCCCACCATCTCCCACTTAGGCCGAGATGGGCCGCTGGGTCTGCTCGGGCTGTGCTGGGATTTTTGCGAGGGCAGAAGGCCCCGAACCTGCGTGGGAATGATCCACACAAAAAAAAAAAAAAGAAGAAAAAAAAAAAAAAGGTGGTTTAACCTGAACCCAGATTTTTCCACCGTGATTCTCTCTCTCCCCTTGCCCTCCCTCCCCTCGTTCTCCCCATTTCTCCACCTCTGCCTTTCCCCTTTTTTTTTTATTTTTTTTTTTCCAAGATGCAGCGCAGGAGGCGCTTCCCGTGTACCCGCCTGTCAAGTGCGGGGGGAAGGGGGGTCGTCTCCTCCTCCTCCTCCTCCTCCTCCTTCTCCTCCTCCTTCTCCTCCTCCTCCTCCTCCTTCTCTTGCAATAAAAGTATTTTCGCAATTTCTGCAGCCGGGGTTTATTGGGGCTGGAAGGTTGGGTGGTTTTTTTTTTCATTCTGTGCGGGGTTGGGTTTTTTTTCCCTCCTCTCCGTCCTTTTCCCCCGCGAGCAGCAGCCAATGAGGCAGCCCCCGCCCGTTGCGTCAGGGCAGCCCGGCGGGGAAAGGCAGCTCTCGGCAGCTCTCTCAGCCTTTTAAAAAGATCCGGGGACCCCCCTCGGGCAGTGCCCGGGTGCCGCCGAGCAGGCTCTCCCCATGCCCCGGCCCCCGCGCCGCCCCCCATGCAGCCCCCGGAGCCCCGGGGCCTCGAGGGGCTCCTGGCAGCCGGCGGCTTCGCAGGCGGCCAGGGCAGGGGGCTGCTGCCTCCTCCGCCCCCGGCCCTCGGCGGCCCTTCGCCTCCCCCCGGGGTGAACCCCGGCTACCCCGCGGAGGGCCCGCCCGAGCCCCCCAAGCCGTGCCCCGCCGCCCCGCCCGCCCCGCCGGGTCCCGCCGCCTCCGCGCCGCTGCCCTACGGATACTTCGGCAGCGGGTACTACTCGTGCCGCGTGGCCCGCAGCGCCCTGAAAGCCGGCCCGGCCCAGGGGCCCTTCCCCGCCGACAAATACCTGGAGCCCCCCGCGGGCAGCGAGGACTTCCAGAGCCGCCCCGCCGAGTTCGCCTTCTACCCCGGCTACGGGGCCCCGTACCAGCCCGTGGCCGGGTACCTGGACGTGTCGGTGGTGCCGGGGCTGGGCGGCCCCGGGGAGGCCCGGCACGAGACTCTGCTGCCCGTGGATGGGTATCACCAGCCCTGGGCCCTGGGCGGCGGCTGGAGCGGCCAAATGTGCTGCCCCAAGGAGCAGGGGCAGGCCGGGTACCTCCTGAAATCCGCCTTCGCAGGTAAAGTCCCCTCTTCTGGGGCTGGGAGAGGATGAAGGGGGGCCTGGGGGGGGCCGAAATGATCGCCGAGGGTTAAAATGATCTGTCGTGGGTTTGTTCGTGCCATCCAGGAACGCTCGCTCGAGAGCTGGACCAAATGAGGTCTCACAAAATTAGTTATTCTTTAGGTTATCACTGCCCTTTGCAACTCATGGCCCTGCGACAGGGAGGCAGATGATGTTATCGGGGTTCGGGTGACGATGATATCGGGGTTCAGATGGCGGTGTTCCCGAGGTACAGACGCTGAGATTACCGGGGTACAGCGGTGATATTATCCGCTTTCCGATGGTGACACTAGCCTGGTTCAGCCACGACCCGGGGCAGCCGCAGCCCACAAGCAGAGCTGGGATCCGGGGAGCTTAAAAGGGAACAGGGGGTGCACATGGCCCCCATATTTCAGGGTCGTGAAGGAGGGGGGGTCTTCCCATCGCCCGCACCCCGCCCGTGCCACTGAACCTTCCCCCGGCCCTGCTCGGCCGAGTAGAAACCGCGGTGTTAGCGCGGCTCTCACCCGCGTCGGGACTGTGCCAATACCTGGATTTCCTCATTAAAAAAAAAAAAAATTAAAAAATTTTTTTTTAAAAAAATCCCAACTTAGAAATTCAGGGAAGAAAAAAAAAATCTATAAATATCAATAGGGAGAATACAGAAATTAATGGTAGAACTGAAATATCTTTAAACATCATCGCTGCCGCGAGGCTGGAGGGAACAAACGGGAGGTGGGCAGGGAGAGAGGAAGGGAGGGTGCTGTGCGCGGGGAGGTGGGCGCAGGGGGGGTGCAGGGGGCGCGGGGACCCCACTGAGCCCCGTGTCTCCCCTCGCCCAGACTCCGCCGGGCAGTTGCCCCCCGACGGCTGCTCCTTCCGCCGGGGCCGCAAGAAGAGGGTCCCGTACAGCAAAGGGCAGCTGAAGGAGCTGGAGAAGGAGTACGCCAGCAGCAAGTTCATCACCCGCGACAAGAGGAGGAAGATCTCGGCCGCCACCAACCTCACGGAGCGACAAATCACCATCTGGTTCCAGAACAGGCGGGTGAAGGAGAAAAAAGTCGTGGCCAAAATCAAAAGCGGCACCGGCGGGGGCACCCCGTGAGGACGCGGCCACCGCCGAGCCCCCGAGGGGTCCCCGTCCACCCCCGAGGGGTCCCCGTCCATCCCCCGCCACCCCCGGGGGGCTCCGGCAGCGGCGGGGCAGCAGAGCCGGCCCCGGCCGGGGCAGCGCAGGGGGCGGGCATCGCTTCGAGGGGTGAGACCCCCCCGGAGGAGGGAGATGCCCCCTCCCTGCGGGCAGAGCGCCCTGGACTGTTTGCTCTCCCCTCACCGCGCCGCGCTCCCACCGCTGCGGTTCGAACGGTGCCCTCGGAGCGTAAAAATATCGACGGAAAACTGCCCTGATTGCGTTAATTAACCCCAACACGCAGCTCCCGGAGTGCGGCGGGAGAGGAGTTGTCCGGGGATGGAGGGAGGGAGGGAGGGAGGGGGGAACACGGAGAATTTGGTCTTTAGAAAAGAAAATCCGTCCCTAAAAAAAAAAGAAAAAAATATAATCTCCTTAATTCAGGCAGAAGTATCAAAATGAGCTTGTGAGGGAGAATAAATAAATAAATCCGGGTGTGTGGCAGCGAAACGCACCTGAACTATTTGCATAAAGGTGAATGTACAGAAAACGCATATCACATATATGTAGGCACGCATTTATAAAGGCACGTACGACTTTCTTTCTTTTCTTTTTTTTTTTTGGTTTTTTTTTTTGCGCACGCGGTTATATATAAAATATACATATGCCCACGCCGATATTTAGCGTTATTTTACCTCTTATCACACGCGATATTTGTGTTGGCGAGTTTCTCTATCCCCGGCTCCGTGTCTGCACGTCTGCATTCGATATAGTCCTGGCTGTGTGGATATAAATATAAAATGTATACTCGGATGAAGGTGTATATACACGTGTTCCATATACCTGCAAATATCTATGCTCGTGGCTATATTTTGATACAGGTAAACGCGATGCCTATAATTCCAAACGCGCTTTCGTTTGTGCTTAAAATCTGTGTATTTGTACACAGGTTTTTCCTTCTACTAATCCAGAATTATAGCGATTCACTTGGTAGCATGCGCTGAGATAATCCCCGTGTAACACTAAATGATCTTGGTTAATATTAAGAAGCGTCCTCATCCTTTTCAGCGGAATAAATGGGGTGAAATTAAATACACTCGAACGTGCGTTTTTCTCTGCTCTTTTCGGCTGATTCGCGGCTCGGGGAAGTCGGAGCCGACTCCACCTACGCGATTTCTTTGTTTAATATCTCGGCTCGCAGAGTCCCCGTGGCGTTCAAACCTGCCTGAAACTCCCCCCCAAAAAAACCCCACTCAAAATGCGAATAAAACTCCCAAACACCTTTACCACGACCCAAAAAAAAATTGCCTTTTTTCCCCACGCCTTTTCCCTCTTTTTTCGAAATTCGAAGCTTTAAGCCGCGTTTAGCCCTAAATAACGATAATTTCAAATAGTCTATTGTTTAATAAAATATTTATTAAGTATTTCAGCCCTGGGGCGGCTCCGCCTGCCCGCGGGTTCCCGGCGGGGACTGGAGCGGAGCCGGCGCGTTATCCCTTGCTATTTTTCCCTTTTCCCCCAGTTTTCCCCAGATATTTTCTCCCCGAGCTTTGCGGAGGTGCCGAACCCTTCTCCGGGTGACGTCACGCGTGACGTCAGAAGCCCAGGGAGGAGAACAGCCAATGGCGGAGCGCTTTGACCGGTGACGTAAGCAAGGGAGGCGGGGCATAGGCGATAAACCCCGCTCCCCCTGGGGGAGCCTCCGCGACCCCCGACGGCACAAAAAATTCCCTAAAAAAAAAGAGGAGGAAAAGGGATGATCCGGGAGCTGTGTTACCAATAATGGGCTTTCTCGCCCCAATTTCTGTGCGTTCGTACACGAAGCAGAGCAGAAGAGGCGTTACCGGCGGGAGGAGAACCCTCGGACGTCCCCCAGAAAAAGGCGAATAAGCCAATAAAATAAAATAAATCCGGTTGGATTTAGGGGTTTGGAAAGGGACCCTCCTCCCAAAGCCTCCCCCCCGTGGCGCGTTAAGGGTTAATCCTCTCAGCGAGACGTTTCTTTTCCCCATCCTCTTTTCTCCCCTCCATCTGGGGATCTTTCCCCGATGCCCCCAAGCCCGCACGGGAACTCCTGGAAACCCCCGGACACCCCCGGCCCGGTCGGGATCCTCACCCAGTGGGAAACTGGGCTGGAACTGGGAGAGACACGACACCCCCGCCCCCAACCCCTGCCCTCGGCTCCGGCCCCGGGTCCGAAGCGGAAAATGCAGATGGGAAGGGGAGGAGGAGAGTCTCGGGGAGAGCTGTAAAACCTTTACACGGCGGCCTCAGCAAAGGGAGAGAAAGGCCCGACATCCTCGTAAAACGCCGGGAAGGAGCCGCTGCCGGGGGGCGCCGGGCCAGGTGAAGGCTCCCCCCCCTCCCTTTGCCGTTGAACTTGAAACTCAGAAAACCTGGGCCAGAGCAGCCCCAAAACCTGGGCCAGAGCAGCCCCAAAACCTGGGCGAGAGCAACCCTGGGAGGTCCCGGCTGGGGAGGGGGATTGGGGGGACTCTGGGATGGTGTTGGTAAGAAAATTGTGTTTAAAACAGAATCTCTTCTCTTCTCTTCTCTTCTCTTCTCTTCTCTTCTCTTCTCTTCTCTTCTCTTCTCTTCTCTTCTCTTCTCTTCT
>NW_016690471.1:304137-305894 GCF_001604755.1 Lepidothrix coronata
GCAAAGGGAGGGGGGGGAGCCTTCACCTGGCCCGGCGCCCCCCGGCAGCGGCTCCTTCCCGGCGTTTTACGAGGATGTCGGGCCTCTCTCTCCCTTTCTCCCTCTCTCTCCCCTCTCCTTTTCCCTCTCCTTTGTTTTCTTTCCCCCCAAAACAAATTAAAACATCCCCCAAACGCACCTACAGAGGCAGCGAGGCAGAAAGAGGCGCGTTGGGAACACCTCTGCGAGCCCTTCCCTTCCTTCCCGCCTCCCCCCTTTCCCAGCCTTTGACTCCTTTCCTTTGTTCAAGTTCATGCCCACTGCACAAAGTGTCTGGGATGCTTTTTTTCCCCCCTCTTTTCCCCCCCTTTCCCCTTCAAAGGATTTTGTCATTGAACTTGAGCCCGCGCTGTAAACATTCTTGGGTCTTACAAGCATCTTGACGGGATGTCATTAACGGGGACCTCAGACTGCTCTGTCCTCCCCTGCCTCTCCTCCAGCACAATCAAAGGTACATTTTTTTACCTCCTCGCTCCATTTGCTTCTTAATTCGAGCCCCAAAATTACGGTACAGTATTTCGGTTTGTACATAAAAAAGAGAGCTCTGCCTCTCTCCCTCTCTTTCCTTTCGAATTTTTTATTACTGTTATTTTTTTTCGAGCTCTAAAAATACGCGAACTCTTAGTGCGCGAGCTGCTCTACGTCACCTTGTAATTTTAGACCTGTAAACAAAATAGGAAAACTCCTCGTTGTAGTTACATCCAATAAATTCAAAATTAAATTCGTTCCTCTCCAGCCCTGCCAGGGTAATTGCCTCCTCGACATATCGGTGTTACCCGCCGCGCAAAAAGGCAAAATAGGATTGATTTTCCACCGGAATCAACGCTTTCTTTTCTCTGCTAGATGACTTAATTGCTTTTCATAAAATTAAAGATTTTAAAAACCCAAAAACCCCATGAAACAGGTTTATTGTCTGCAGCAGCCTCGCCGCTGATGTGTCTCGCTCCACTCTGGAAGCGCCACCGGGACAAAACATTCCCCAAACAAGAACTAAAGCGCCTTCTCGGTGGGGTTTTTTTTTTTGCTCCCATCTACAGATCTTAAGTGTCCTAGTGAGAAATATTTCAATTTTCCGAGCTGAAATTCAATACAGTCGTGGTTCTCTGGTGGGGTTTCGTTCGTTCCCACCCGAACCCATCTCATTCCTGCTGCAGGGAGCCGTGTGCGGAATGTTAATGTCCGCGGGAAGACCGGGAAAAATCCGCATTACAGATCCGGCCGCGATTTTCTGTCGCAACCAAGAGCCGGAGAAAAAAAGGGGCTCTTTTCAATCCCTTTCAAGCGCCGTTTCGCCTTTATTCTGACGAATAAACATTTCGGGTTTATCTTTTTTTTTTTTTTTTCCCCTTCTTTAAAGGCCCATAAAGGAAGGCCCGGAAAGCCGAGGCTGCCCCTTCGCATTTCCCCTCATCCCTCAGCCTCCGTCCCCCTCCTCGGCATCGGTTTGAACGCAAAAAAACCGCGAGGAAGAGGCGATTCCTCTGGAGAAACCAGAGCGCGGCGGTGAAACGAGGGGGGAAAACCCGATTTTTTCGGTCCCGCCACCCCCGTCACCCCGCGGGAGGTGCCGCGCCCGACCCGCCGGGAGCGGGAGGAGGGGAAAAAAACACTTCGAAAACACAATTTAACCTAAAAAGAGAAACCTTGAGAGTGTCTCCTGTGTCCATCAGCAATCTGAAGCCCGACAGAATTTTTGCAGTGCCTGTTGGTTTGTTTTG
>NW_016690471.1:309768-311174 GCF_001604755.1 Lepidothrix coronata
AGAGTGTCTCCTGTGTCCATCAGCAATCTGAAGCCCGACAGAATTTTTGCAGTGCCTGTTGGTTTGTTTTGGTTTTTTTTTCACTAAACACCCAAGGCTAAATTTTTTTTTAATTATTATTATTATTATTAATCACGATTTCATTTGAGGATACACTCCCTTACTTTTAATTAAGAAAGTCTCTCTACAGCCACAGGAATGGGATTACCTACCGAAGAAAAATATGTGGGCATCAGTACGTTGGTTATTGTGAGATTATGGGGGTTTTAGCACGGAGAAGGGTAAGAAAATCCCGGTGGTGCTTGTGTTCCCTTGCCTAAAAACCAGGCAGTTTCCAGGACCTTGTGGGATTTGGGGCTCCCAAGGTTGTCCTCCAGCTCCACCCGCAGCCACAACAGTCACGATATCTGTGGGAATAAATGGCTGAGGTCTCTGGGATGGTCATTGGCACCTGAAGAGCAGCACAGGAGGGAGAGGAAAATATTTCTGGGTTCGTGAATCCCATCAGGAAAAGGTCAGTTGGAAGAAATCTCTTCCTGGGAGAAAAAAAAAAAATTAAATTAAATATTAAATAGTCAATTAGTTGCATGCCTTCACCTCGCTTCCCCTATCCCAAATTAATGAAGTGATTTAAAAGAAATTCCCTTTTGTTTTAGCGGGTGCCTGCACACCCACCCACATCCCAATCCACATCCACACCCACAGCCACAGCCACAGCCACATCCACAGCCACATCCACAGCCATATCCAAATCCACACACAAAGCCAGGAACACACCTTTTATAGAGGTTATCAGGAAGATTTCCTTTCCTAGTAAATAAACAAACAACAACTTATTATTTTCTCGTGTATTTTGGGTTTGAGCCCTTTAACACGTGAGGCAAGAGAGCCTGGAGGTGGAATGGGACTGAATTGGGTTAAACGACATTTGTCCTGTGTGAGGGGGCTCAGTCAGCCCTGGGAGCTCCAGGAATGACGATTTCCAGCTTTTTCCAGGGCAGAAGATCCCAATTCTTCCCTGGGAGGGCAGTGAGGGGCTGGGATGGATTTCCCAGAGGACCTGTGGCTGCCCCATCCCCGGGAGTGTCCCAGGTCAGGCTGGGGCAACCTGGGATAGTGGAAGGTGTCCCTGGGGGTGGAACCGGGTGATCTTTGAGGTTCCTTCCAACCCAAACCATTCCATGACTCTCTGGGATTGCAAATATTCCCTCAAAAGCCAGGGCTGTGCCGAGGTGCAGCAGGTTTGGCCCTGCTGAGCACACCCAGCCCCGAGGATGGTGCAGGATGTCTGGCCCTGCTGAGCACACCCAGCCCTGGGGATGGTGCAGTAGGTTTGGCCCTGCTGAGCACACCCAGCCCTGGGGATGGTGCAGGACATTTGGCCCTGCTGAGCACACCCAGCCCTG
>NW_016690471.1:311322-315517 GCF_001604755.1 Lepidothrix coronata
GCTGAGCACACCCAGCCCTGGGGATGGTGCAGGACATTTGGCCCTGCTGAGCACACCCAGCCCTGGGGATGGTGCAGTAGGTTTGGCCCTGCTGAGCACACCCAGCCCTGGGGATGGTGCAGGACATTTGGCCCTGCTGAGCACACCCAGCCCTGAGGACGAGGGTGACCCTTTCCTTCCCTCTCACACCTAAGCTCAGCACCTCGACCCACCCCTCTCTTCATTTCCTGGGCTCACTCTGACCTAAATCAACAGCAATTCCCCTAAAACACATCAGGAAAATTGTGCAGAGCTCCCCCCCATTACAGTTCAAAGCCACCTCCCCGGGCTGGGTGCAGAGGGATTGTCCTTTCATGGACATTTTTGAGGGATGAAGCAGCACCTTCCCACAATGGGAGCCATCAGTTTATATCCCTTTATTGTGGCTTCTATTTATCCCTCCACATCCCTCAGCCAACACTGCCGGAACACCAGCCTGCTGCTGGACTGGGGATGGAGCTGTTGGCTCTGAGATTCCCTCTTCCCTGGATTTCCCTCCCTCTCCTCCCCATCTGAGATTCCCTCTTCCCTGGATTTCCCTCCCTCTCCTCCCCATCTGAGATTCCCTCTTCCCTGGATTTCCCTCCCTCTCCTCCCCATCTGAGATTCCCTCTTCCATGGATTTCCCCGTCTCTCCTCCCCACCTGAGATTCTCTCTTCCCTGGATTTCCCCGTCTCTCCTCCCCATCTGAGATTCCCTCTTCCCTGGATTTCCCTCCCTCTCCTCCCCATCTGAGATTCCCTCTTCCATGGATTTCCCCGTCTCTCCTCCCCACCTGAGATTCTCTCTTCCCTGGATTTCCCCGTCTCTCCTCCCCACCTGAGATTCCCTCTTCCCTGGATTTCCCCATCTCTCCTCCCCATCTGAGATTCCCTCTTCCCTGGATTTCCCTCCCTCTCCTCCCCGTCTGTCCCTCTCAGGCCCTTCCAGCCCAAGTCTCTCAGCCGGGGCCGAGGTCCGTGGGCTGCAGGAGCTGAGCCATCCTGTGCTCTCCTGTTCCTTCAGATGTGCCCCCAAAAATGCTCCCCGGGGGCCTGTGAACGCCAGGCTGAGCCAGACAGTTGGGAAAGAAGTGGGAATTCACGGCCTGTTCTCTTTGTCCGCCGGGAAATTCTGCCTGGGCGGAAGAAAGAGGAATCTGGTCGTGGTTTTTGGACGTCCGGAAACGCGGAACTGAGGGAAACAGGAGTGGATCGAATCCACGGAGAGTGTGTTTGGGATGTGCTGGATCGAATCCACGGAGAGTGTGTTTGGGATGTACTGGACCTGCCACACACGAGCCAGCTCCGTGCAGAGCCCACAGCGAGTCCAGCAGGGCTGCAGGGTCCATGACTCTGCTTTGTGCTGGGAATTTCCGAGCCCTGCCTGTCCTTCCTTCCTTCCCTCCTTCCTCCAGCACTCATTTCCTCCCGTGTTCTGGATGCTCGGTTTTTTAACCCTGGTGAATATTGGTTAGTCCCAAATATTCCCTGCCCTCAGCATTTGAAACAGGGGGTGGCAAACACGCGTGTGCAGGTCCTGCAGCAGCTCCAGAGCCGGAGCTGGGCTGCCCAGGGGACCGTCTGGGCCCGTTCCTCTACTCCTGCAGAAGCACAGATCAGCT
This sequence comes from Lepidothrix coronata, assembly GCF_001604755.1. Lineage (NCBI taxonomy): Eukaryota > Metazoa > Chordata > Aves > Passeriformes > Pipridae > Lepidothrix > Lepidothrix coronata. The sequence goes on from NW_016690471.1 coordinate 312,966, forward strand.
GTTAAATCCAATATCTTCCCCATCTCATCATTCCTCCCCTCTGATATTCCTCAAGAGTCCGCCTGAACTCTTGGATGCTGAGAACGTCCCAGTCTCTGATCCGGAACCCGCAGGTTTTGGGCCGAGCGATAATTTGGGAAGGTTTCGAACCCCCCTCCCCACCTCCAGCTCTATGTAAAAAACAGCCGTGGAGAGTTTAATCATTAGAAACAATATGTAAACTGATGTGCTTGATTAAATTTAACAAGGTGTGTAAAGCCATAAAGGCCAGAGCCGAGCTCGGGGAGACAGGCAGGTGCTTCTTGTTAAAATTCCTCTGCTGAGTGACCCGGCAGGTTGGGGGGAGTTTCCTGCCATTTGAAGGCTCACCCTTTTTGCAACGACCATCCCTCTGCCCCAGGATTCTCAAACAGCTTTTCACATCTCTGTATTTGCCGAAAACACTTCTGGATATTGTGATTTTTAGATACCTCGGCCTTTCCCGGAGCTCAGGTTGTTTTTCCGAGCAGACACCCTGATAGAGATGGTCCCACACAATGACTTCGCTCCTGCTTTTCCCTCCGAGGATTCAGGCACCAGAGGAGAGATTTTTTCAGATTCTTCAGTGCATTTATGTATATGTAGGTATTGATTCTTCATTTTTGAAGAATGTAGGTATATATATATATGTAGGTATTTATTCTCCATTTTTGAAGAATATGTAGATATATATATACATGTATATATATATGTAGGTATTGATTCTTCATTTTTGAAGAATATGTAGGTATGTATATATATATATATTTATATGTGTATATATATATATGTAGTTATTTATTCTTCATTTTTGTAGAACCAACAGAAATAATTTTTCCAGCTCTTCACAGCAGTGTGTTTTTTCCCTTGTGTGTTCTTCCCTTGCCCAGCCCTGGGTCTTTCTTTTCCCAGCCCTGGGACCTTCCTTGCCCAGCCCTTGGACCCTCCTCCCCGCCAACATTAAAAGAAAAAGTGCTTTTGTGTGAGCAGGGACAGGAGCCCTGAGGTGTTGCAGCTCCTCAGACAAGATTTGCACAAGCAGAGGAAGGTCAGCGGTGCTTTTATGGGAGCCCCTGGTTGATGGACGTGCCTGATAAAACCCCTGGTTTTCCTATTCCTGTTATTCCTGAGCTCCCTCCCTCAGCCCTGGGTGCCCCAGGATCGAGGAGGGTTTTCAAGGAAACGTCGAGGTTTGCTCACGGCAAACGTGCCCCAGGTTCAGAGTCTGGAAGAGACCAAAGAACCGGCATCTAAATAAATGTTTGCATAAAAATCACACACCTTAAGCTTTATGGCCCCTCCTGGCTCTGTCTGCAGTCTGGGTGGGAGGGGAGAGCTTTGTGGGCTCCCTGCACAGCCCGTGGCACGGAGGGGAAGCCCAGACTCTCCTCTTGCCCCCCAGATGGGCTGGGCAGGGTTGGAGCCGGGCAGGCTGGTGCCCTGAGCTCCTCTGGCAGCTCCTCTGGCAGCTCCTCTGGCCCCCAGGGCCGGGAAGCTCAGCTGGGGCCTTTGGAGGAACCTCAGGGAAATCAGAGAGTGGTTTTAACTGGCAGCCAGAGGGATTCTGGTCTCAGCCTCATCACTTTGTTCCCATCACCAAATGGGCTTTTCCTCCACAGCCGAAAAAAGGGACAAAGCTCATTCCCAGAGCCCTGTACGGCCCCAGCCTGGAGAGGAAAGGGAGAGTTGTTGGGAATAACAAGCCCTTCTCCCTGCCCTCAGTGTGGGCAGCTGATGGTGAAGAGCGAGAGCACTTCACCTCATGGTTGTGCTGCTTCTGCTTCACCTCTCCAGGCTGAGTTTGGCTGAGTTGTGGACTCCTGGGAATCTCAGTTCTCCCACCCTGCCTGCCCAGAGCTCTCTGTGTCCAGAGCTCTCTGTGCCCAGAGCTCTCTGTGCCTGGAGCTCTCTGTGCCTGGAGCTCTCTGTGTCCAGAGCTCTCTGTGTCCAGAGCTCTCTGTGTCTGGAGTTCTCTGTGTCCAGAGCTCTCTGTGCCTGGAGCTCTCTGTGTCCAGAGCTCTCTGTGCCCGGAGCTCTCTGTGCCTGGAGCTCTCTGTGCCCAGAGCTCTCTGTGCCCCCAGCCAAGCCCCCAGCACCATAAATTGGTGTTTTCCAACACAAACCACTGAACCACCTTCACGTTTGTCTCTTCTCACTTCCCACTTGCTCTTTCTGTGTTGCTGAATCCAAGCCCAGCTGACTGGGACAGCAGCCCCCCAGTTTCCTGTCCCTCTCCCAAGTCCCCCATCAGCACCAGTCCGCAGAGGATGTGAAATCTGGAATGAGATTCCAGGGCTCGCAGCCTCCGTTCCTGCTGATGCAGCTCCATTTATTGCCAGTCCCATGTCCTTTCTTGGAGTGCTTTTGGCACTCCTTTCCTACATCTGTGCTCAACCATCATTCAGGCACATTCCACTAAACCTAGGACTGTGCACAGGCACATGAAACAATGGAATATGTGTGGAGCAGAACTGGAAAGGCACTGAAAACTCTGGAATCTGTCCCGCTGTTGCCATTACCTTTGTCTGTGCTCC
>NW_016690471.1:315895-324681 GCF_001604755.1 Lepidothrix coronata
TCCACATCTTAACATTCCGTGAAGAGGTAAAATACTGAATTAGGAAATCCCATCAATAAAATAATTTGAGGTTTTGAGTGTGGCTGTAGCTATTCTTTATGAAAATACTTCCCAGAATCGAGTTCTTCCTCTTCCCCACCCAAACTTCAGAGGAAAAGGGGAACATTCAGGACTTGGATTTCTCCAAGACCAAAATAAATGTTGGCTCGTCTCTGCTCCCAGCGGGAATTCAAAGCCCAAGACCGAGCACTTTAAACAAAAATCCCAAGATTTGGTTTGCATTTGGTTTATGGCTTCTGCTGTAAAGGAATTAATGTATTTCAGAAGACCCAAGGGCCTGGTGGTTGGATACTACCCTGGGACTTGAGAGCTCTGAGTAGAACTTCTGGCTTTACCATCATCTCTGATTTTATTTCCACCTCTCCCAGCCACTGTAAACTACGCAGGGATCTCTGTGGAACTTTGCTGTGTAAGGGCCAAAGTCATTTATAGCCTAAATTGCAAAGAAATCCTCCTAAATCGGCCTGGAATCCAAGAATCCGCCTTGTTTGCCAACACCAGGCACGAAGCAACGTGAAACATGGCAGAGCTGTGGGGTCACCCAGCCTGGAGGAGGGCAGGGCTCGGGGAAAGGCTGCAGAGATGATTTGGGAACAGCAGGAATCGGCTGGAGCACCAGGAATGGCTCCAGCAGGGCCCAGGGCACCGAGATCCCCGAGGTGTGTCCACCTCAGGGGGCTGTTCTGTCCCGAAATCCAACCCCCCTTTAGCTGCTCCCTTTAACCAGCCCCCCAAATCCAGCTCTCCCAAACTTCCAGAGGAAAAGGGTGACCTGGGAGTGGCTGTTCCTGGCTGGCCAGGACGATGCAGGGCAGGGTCAGCAGTGCCCGAGCAGCAACCTCAGAGCTCAGCAAAACCCTGCAGGAGGACGGGACTGATCCCACAGGTGGGATTTCCAGACACAGGCTCTGAGAAAAGCCCTTTATTCCCACCTCTGCCGTGGGAATTAGGGCAGGGATGGCTCTGGTTTTGCCCCCTGCAACCCTGGCATCACCAGTGCTGAGGGGGCAGAGCTGGTGGGCTCGGGTCTGACATCCCCAACTTCGGCTCCGTGGGGCTCCACATCTCCTCTGCTCTGGCCACCTCCCAGGACAGGCCTGCAGGGGAAGGAGGAGAAATTAATTAGGAATTGGGATTCTCTGTTCAGCCAGATTGATTGTTTTTGGTGGGGTTTATTGTGGTTTTTTTTTCCCTCCTGCCTCCCTGTTTGGTCTTAAAAAATCACCCCAATCAGTGGGAATTACCACTTTCCCTCCTTATTTTATTTTCTCTCCCTCTTTTTATTTTTTTTCCCACTTTTTTTTTTTTTTTTTCTGCTGCAAATATCAAATGTGAGCAGGACAAGAAGTCAGATACAAAAATCCTCTGAGGGTTTCTCTGCTCTCTCCCCTTCTGTCAAAGCATTTCTCCCCCCCGTTGCTCACTTCCCCCTTGAACCCCTCAAGAGAGAACCCTCCGGGTTCCTCTACACGATGGAGCCCCGGCATGATTTGGGGGGGCTGAGTCCGCCCGAGCCCACCCCAAAGTCCCCTCCCATGCTCTGCACGGGCCCTTTTCCCCTCTGGGGGGGTGCAATTCCACCCCATAACGCTCTGGATACAAACCAGGATCCCTGATCCCCCTAAACCCGGCTCGTGGCACCTTCTCACCGAGCAGGGGGTGGGCCGGTGGGGAGCTGGATTTGACCCCCAGGGACGAAGCTGCCGAGAACCGAGGGGCTGCAAAGGAGCCCCCTTCCCGGCCGGGCCCCCCACCCCGCTTCCCCCCCGCCGCGGTTCAATTTGCTCCGTGCCACGGGGGAAATTTATCGCCGCCCGAACAAGAGCACCGGGCTTTTTTGTTTTGGTTTTTTTCGGCGACAAACTCGGCCTAAGTGACATTCTCAGACTGTGTCGCCTCGAGTCCCCCTCCGGGAAAAGCCGCCGGTGCTTCGGCTTCCAGCGGGACGGATCGTAAATCCACAGCCCGCCCTCCCCCTCCCGCGGCTCCGGAGAGGAAAAATGGGGGGAAAAAACCTTTTCCGTGCGAGGAGAGGGGGAGCGGGAAAAGGATTGGGGATGATTCGGTCATAAACTAAACAAACCCTGCGTAATCCCGGGAAATCCCGGCTCCGGGTGTCTTCTCCAGCCGAGGGGCCTGAGGGAGCGGGACCCCCGTCCGGGGTCGGCCCCCATCGTCTGCAGGGAAAACCATCCCGAACAAAGCTCCCGGGAAGGGGCTGAGGGGCTCCCCCGGACAGAAAGGACCGGGAAGGTCTTGGGGGGCAGTTTTCCTGCCTCAAGGACGAGTCTGAGGTGGCGGTGGCAGCGTGGGGGTCACCCGGCAACCGGGAGGGTCGGACCGAGCCTGCTCCCACCACCGAAAAACCCCGGACTTGTGCTCGTGGACGTTTAGAAGCACGAAAACTACTCAAATTTTTTTTTTTTTTTTACCAGAGAAAAGAAACTAATGAAGGCAGCGGAAAAAACCCAACCCCTTTTTTTTACATCACCGAAACTGGCAGATAATGCCAATTTTAATTGATTTTGGATAACAACTCTCCAATGTTTAACCCCATCCCAAAACCCCACAACTTAAAGCCTTATTTCCCATTTTGATGGGAAACCCTTAAAAATCAACGTGGCCCTTCTGCCACCGCACGTTTGCAAAAGCTCTGCAAAAACCTCTCGATTTTTGTTGTTTTCGTTTCCTTTGTTCATTTTTTTTTTTACGTGAACACAGAGCGAATAATAAGGAGTCATTTAAACAATAATATCGGCGCTGGGTAACGTTCTGCTGGGAGGAACGATTGCACAAAACGCAGATTTCGACCTCGAAAATATCTCTGTAAAACCACTCGCGCTCGGTATCAACCATTTCCCTGTCGAAAATTTGCACTACATCCCCACCCGCAGCCGCTGTTGCTCTTCCCGAATCCGAAACAAATCTCTCCCTAGATCCAGACACCGAGTTTTTTAGGCTACAGATTATTGTTTGTCTCTATTCGCAGCTACACTTCCCGCCGGGTAAATGAAATTATCTGTACCAGGTTCCCTGTGTGTGTGTGAGGCTTTTCTTTGTTCGCTGCCTGATCGAAGAAGAGGAGAGCGAAGCAGTTAAATAATTATATAAAGTTATAAGCGAAGATAAGAAGATCCCGCAGCCCCAAATTTTCTCGTGGAAAAGCCAAGAAAGGCTCCCTTTTCGCCGCTGCTGAGGGGAAGGTAAAGAGGAGCTGAATCCTCCTCGCTCCGCTTCGCGTCCCCCTCGATTTCTGCTCTGCAGAGTCGTGATTAGAGCTGAGCGACGTAAAACAAAATAAACCCGAACCCGACGTTTGTTCTTCGCACAAACCCGCTGCTTATTCGGTAATTTTCCATCTGTTTGGCTGGCGAACAAAGGCACTCGCGATTTTTCAGAGCTCGGCCGCAAGAAAATGTATTTTAAAGGCGGCAGAGGAAGCGGAGCCGCTTGGGTCTTCCCAGGCAATAATCCCCTCCTGCACATTTGCAGACGCACCTGATGAGCTTGCGGAAAGCACAAATACATCCCAGCACTCTGCTACCTTTATTTTACTCCTTATCTTCCACACGTCCCCCTCCTCTGCCGGATAAGTTATTCCTTCCGTCCCCTTGCGTTAAATATTGCTGGTGGCGTTTGAATAATTGTTATTATTATTCGCTTTATTTTGTTTTTGTAATTCGAGCTGGTCCAATTCTTTACTCTTGAAATTTAATTTGTGCTTCACGCAGCTGCAGGGGCGGCTACAAAGAAATAAAGGCGAGGGAGAAAAGCAAAGTACCAGCCCAAAAAACTGCTCTCTGTTGCTTCAGGAGAGCGCGGTGGGACACAGGACTGATGAGGATTCACAACCATCGCAGCTCTTGCTCCTCACACCCATCCTTCGCGTTTGCTGCCTGTCACAAAGAGGGGACAGTGAGCCCCTCACTGCGGGCTCGTTTCGGAGGGTTGATCTGGAAAACTGGAAGCCCTAAAGCTCGTGAGAAAGGAGAATCCAAGGCGGGATTTGGAGGAGCTTTGCTGTCGTCCGGCTCAGTCAGAAAATCTGGGGTTGTCAACGCCCAGACGGAATGATTCTTATATATATACATAAATATATATATACAAATATAGATACAAAAATACAACGTGTGGAGCCCGGTCGAGGCCCGGGGGTTTCCCTGCCCGAGCTGGGGGGTGCGGAGCTCTCCGCGGTGCTGCCGCCCCGGGTTCAAGCGCGGGAGGATCCCACCGAGCCCGGAGCCCTCTGGGGCGGGACCCCCGGGTTGCCGGTCCCTGCTGCCCCCGGGGTGGGCTCTGCCTTGGGACGGGGGCGGTTCTGCCCCGCGCCTGGGCAGGGATGTTCCTGCGGGAGCACCGGGAACATCCGACCGTGCAGCGCCTCGTCCCGCGAGCCTGCGCGTCCCCGGAGCCTTTTGGGGGTAATTAAGGGAAAAGTAACATTTATTGTCTGTGTTCTGTCACTGCGGGCATGGAGCGGGACATGACTTGCTTATCATTTTCCCTGTGATCTTTCTCCTCAAAGGAACGAGACCCATCTGTCGGGCAGAGCAAAGCTGCTCGAACTGAATCCATAAATGTTCCCGTTTAAGGGGTGCAACCTTTGACAGAACAGAGTACAAGCCTTTGAACGGCCCAGTTGTGCAACTGGCGTTAAATGGCCCGATTGGCTCCGTCACCAACCACACGCGCTCGCTTTGGGCAAAGGTTTGCTCTGTGCAAATATGATCTTGTCCATTTGCTGGGAAATTTATTGCCTTTCCAACCATGTGAGTTCCACGCTATCTGCCGACTTGAAAGCTTAAACATCGCGGATCCATCCTCTGCGTGCCCACGTTTCATTAAGGTGCCCCATAAAGTCATTCTGACTTTCATTAGTTTGCCTTCGCTTCCGCGTTACACTCGTTTCTGTCTTTTCAAAGCATCTCGGTTTGAGTTTCCCCTCCGAGCCGGAGACACGATGTTTGTTCTGGTGTGTGTTAAACTGGAGCGGTTTCTCCTGGCTGGGCAGCTGCCGCCTGAGGGGAGCCCCCCAAATCCTCTGGAGGTGTTGGCCGCGTCCTTTCTCGAGTGGACATTTCACCCCCTCCCGGGCTCTGCTCGCTCCCGGGGGTTGTGGAGGAGCCGAAGCCGCGCAGGGAAGGCAGGACTCCCGCGGCCGGTCCTGCTCCCGCTCCCTCCCGGCGGGTTTATCCCGCACCTTGGGAGGGCAGGCTCGGGATCCGAAGGGGAAGTGAGGACAGGCTGGGGCCGGTCCATGACCTGCTGCTCAGCTGCTCCCGGGAGCACCGGGCGGGATCAGAGGTCAATAAAGGCGTCCCGTGAGGGAAGCGGGGCTGGAAGGAGGAAGGTCGGAGTCCCAGGCTCGGTTTGCCACATGATCTCGGTTTTACCTCCTTCCCACCCAGCATCGGGGATCTCCCTCCGCCCTCGGCCTCCAAATCCGTCCTTCTCGTCCCTCGCAAATACAAAAATCACTGAAAATGTGTCACATAAATCTCAGCTGTGAACTAAACCCGCTGTTCCCTGTCCTGTCCACCAGGAAATTAAAGCCCCCAACACACCCCGGTCTCGCCCTATTATTTCACCTATTATTTAGGCAGCGCTCTGAAATTTATCTTCAGACTTTACTTCTTCAGAAACTTAAGTATTTAAATGTCTTCAAGGTCTCATTGCATTTATACAGAAAAAGAGAAAATGCTGGGATCCACTGCTCAGTGTTTGTGAAGGGTCTGAACCGGGGGGGGAATGAAAAGCCACCGGAATTTCTTTTTTTCCTGCTTTGCAATCAGTTTGTGAGTCCCCCGCAGGATTTGGCCTCACACGGTTACGGCAGGGCAATAATTTTTATTGATAATAATGGTAAAATTAGCTGCATATGGATCGTGTTGTTATAATATGACCGGGTTATATCGTTATGGTTCTCTTTTATTTTTTAAAGAATTGTTATATACGGCTGTGAAAGGGAAGTTTAAATTAGAAAGCTGCGCTGGACATTGGATTTATTGCATTGCATAAAACACTCACCAACCTGCTCGATCTGCTTTTTTCCTCTTTACGGCTTTCTGGGTGATGGCTAAGACGGGACTTTGCCCAGACTCTGCTCCTGGCAGAAGGAAAGTCCCTCCTGATGGTTATCACTGGCTCGGAGACTTTAAGGAGTTAACTCCAGACCTTGCTCTGGCTCCATTTCTGCTGAGTGGATTTTATGGGCTCCTTTTAACTCCCAGCACAGATTTGACACTCTGGCCTTTCGTAATAATCCTCTCACTCATGTTGTTTCTTCTGGAAGCTTCTCCTGCTCAGCCTGTGCCAAAAAGCTCCACATTCCACTTCTCCCAGGCCTGAGTGGTTTTATTCCTCATTCCTGCTTTTTTTTCCCCCTGTAGTTAACAGTGAGAGACAGGATGGTCCAAGGACTGTTGCAACAAGGGTTTGTTCATTTATTTTCCAGATATTCCCTCGCTGAGCCACTCACCCTCCCCGGGATGAAGAGGCCTGGTGGGATGCACTTCCCTTCCAATATCTGCACATTTTCCAAGGTTTCTCCCTGGAATCAGTTAGGAAATCACGGAGGTGACGAGCTGCCCTCCTCCAGAGGGTTGTGCCTTCACTCAGGAGCATTTTAACCCCCTTTCCTCTGCCCACCTTCCCCTCCTGCCAGCTCCTGGACACCTCCAAGTGCTTCACTGGCACACCCGGGACACCTCTCACATGGCCAATAAAACGTGTTTGAAAGACTGGCTTGGATCTTCACCGCCCTCTTAGGAAAGAGGACATCTGAAAAAAATTAGGTTTAATTCCTGCCTTCTGCAACGGGGCATCTTGCAAAATGTTACAGTTTCGGGAGCCTTATTTTGCAGATGGGGAGGCCGAGGCAGAGAAGAGGCTGATTTGTCACCCAGTGGTACAGAATGAAACTTGGAATTTAACTTTTGCCAGGGTTTTGCTCACCAGGCTGCCTGCTCAGGGCAGAGTCCTTTTGCTGGTGTGGGAGAGTATTGCATAAATAAATTGTGTGCTGAAAATCGAGTATTTGGAGGAGGCTGAGAGAGAGAGACCTGTAGAGCTGCTTGTTTTACCCACCATACAACTGAATGGTCTGGTTGGGGTTTAAAAAGAAAAGATTAAAGAAGATAAATTCAACAAAAACCTGATGAAAATGAATGGTGAGCTGGGTTTAGGATTGGATCACCCAGCATAAAGTTCTGACTGATTCAAAAGAAACTCGGGCTTATTTTTAACTCTGATTTTTTTTTCCTTGTCTTGGAGCCAGTTTGACGAATGTCACCGTGTAAAGAAACACTGGCTGCCCCAAACTCGCACTCCCCATAAGTTCCCCCATCTGCGTTTTCCATTTTACAGCCTTCCTCCATCGCGGTAATTTGAGCTTTTGCCTGGAAGGAGCAGCGAGAGGGGAAAACCCTCCCGAGCATCTCGGTCCGAGCAGAGATTCCCGGCTCGGCTCCAGCTCCAGCCGGGCATTGCCCTCTCCTGGAGGACGGGAGAAAAGTCGCATCCCGCGACCCCGCAGTCCTTCCTCTCGGGCTGGGACCTGATCCCTCCACCTGCCGGAGCCCGGGGACAGTTCGGCTCCCCTGGGTCAAAATAGAAGGTTTTCTCCATCCAAAAATTGGGGTGATGAGCCCGTCTGTGGCTGACTGAGCTGCCAGGGACAGAGGGAGGGTTGGGATGGAGGGTGGGAGAGCTCTGTGCCAGCCTGGGAAGGTGAAGGGCAGGGCCCAGGGAAATACTCACCCTCTGTTTCTGACCATGGGCAAGTGGTTCCTCCCCAAATACAGCAGAACTCGCTGGTCCTGGGGGACTGAGGAACCAGGACTGTGGATGAGAGTTGGAGAGGGGTCTGGAAAGGCAGATCACCGAGGGGTGCACCCACCTTTATCTGTCAGTCATGATAGACCAGGCCAGGAAGGTTTTCACCCTGCTGAGACATCATCCCCAGCAAAGGTGCACTCTGTGCATGCTGCCTTTTCCCTGGACATCTGCTCCTGGGCCACTCTGGAAGCTGGGATTGGGGTTGGGAGTGGGTTTGGATGGTGCTCCAGGGTTGGGAGTGGGTTTGGTGGTGCTCCAGGGTTGGGAGTGGGTTTGGATGGTGCTCCAGGGTTGGGAGTGGGTTTGGATGGTGCTCCAGGGTTGGGAGTGGGTTTGGTGGTGCTCCAGGGTTGGGAGTGGGTTTGGATGGTGCTCCAGGCTGACAAACCTTGTTCCACCCGACAGCTCCTGGGACTCGCAGCATTCCTGGTGTTGGTTCCTTGCTAAGGGCCTGACATGTTCCAGTTCCAGCCACCCCGGGTCACATGGAGAGTCACCTCCATCCAGGCAGAAAGGGACCTGGGAGTTTGGATTGACAAGAAGCTGAACATGAGCCAGAGTGTGCCCAGGTGGCCAAGAAGGCCACTGGATCCTGGCCTGGCTCAGGAACAGGGTGGCAGCAGGTCCAAGGAAGTGATTCCTGCCCTGGACTCAGCACTGGGGAGGCCACCCCTGGGTGCTGTGTCCAGTTCTGGGCCCTCAGCTCAGGAAGGACATGGAGGGGCTGGAGCAGGTCCAGAGAAGAGCAACGAGGCTGGGGAAGGGACTGGAGCACAAGTGCTGTGAGGAGAGGCTGAGGGAGCTGGGGCTGTTCAACCTGGAGAAGAGGAGGCTCAGGGGAGACCTCCTCCCTCTCTGCAACTCCCTGACAGGAGGGGGGAGCTGGGGGG
>NW_016690471.1:325251-327935 GCF_001604755.1 Lepidothrix coronata
TGATTCTCTGATTCTGTGATTCTCTGATCCCTGGAGGTGCCCAAGGAACAGCTGGACGTGGCACTCGGTGCTCTGGGCTGGTTGACAAGGTGGGGATGGGTCAGAGGTTGGACTCAGTGATCCTGGAGGTCTTTTCCAACCCAAACGATTCTGTGATTCTGCGATTCTGCCGCTCTTTCCTCTCCCTTCCCGTGTCCCCAGCTCTGTCCCTGTGCCCATTTCCAGCAGCTGCTGCCCCTGGACACTCCCGGGGTGCTGGGAGAGCTCCGCGGGGCAGCCACACGGGAAGGCAAAGCATAAATCCTTTATGTATTTAAGTCTCGTAAAAACGAAGCCCACGTCTCCTTCAGCTGCTCCCCCGAGCCCCAGAGACTCGGCCTGATATGAAACAGGGCTGTGCGGGGGTGTTTTTTTAGCGTTGCTATTTGGATAAGGGCACCAGCAGGGGAGAAGGTCCATTTCTCTGCCTAATGGTCCTTCAAACGCTCCTGTGAAGTTGAATTAACGCCACTAAAGGGGAAGATTAGGAGTCACTTTAAAGCGGCTGGGGGGAAGTTTTCAACCCAATCTATTTGCACCCACGACACTGTGTAAAGGCAGAGCTAATGGGAGTGCAGCGAAGTCATAAAGGCGGGTTTGGTTTTAAATTAACAAGAGCATTATTTACACCCAGGCCGTGGCATTCAGCAAACCCTTCCCATCATCTCTGCTGCTTTCCAGCTTCCCCCCCCCCTCCTCGACTGCCTTAGACAATATCAGAGTGGTTAATTAAATAGACGATATAAAACTTCCAAAAGCTTTGATTCCCCTCTTTTCCTTATCGAGCAATTCGTTTTTATTAAGGTTGGTTGATTTCTGTCAAGATAAATGCACAATATCGGTGTTTTATTCTCCAAAGAGCCACTGAATGGGATGCTAATAACATTAAAATGACAATAAATAAGCCCAACAGCAGCTTTTATGACCTCGTTTCTTCCAAGATCCCTTTTGGTTCAGTTTTGCTCCCACTCAGGTCTGAACTCACCCACCACAGAGCTCCAACCCTTCCACCACCCCAGGGGGACCCACCTGGGGGCTTCTTTCCCTTTTCCCCCTCACCAAAAAATATCTCTTTAAGTCTTCCACGGCCCCTGAAAGTCCCTCGTTGCCTTCAGGAGGGTTTGGTCCTGCAGCAAAGGGAGGGGGAAGCTGAGCCTGGGGCTCAGGAGGGACCTGCAGACCCTTCTCTGTGCAGACAACACCCTACAGGCACCCCAAAACCCCGGGGATCCTCCTGTGGCTGCTCAGGCTGCACCTCAAACCCCGGGGATCCTCCTGTGGCTGCTCAGGCTGCACCCCAAACCCCGGGGATCCTTCTGTGGCTGCTCAGGCTGCACCCAAGGGCCCCCTCACCCCTCACCCGTGCCCCCTTGGCTGTGATCCCGCTGCATTTGCAGGCTCTGGAGCAGAGCCTGGGGTCCCTTCCCAGACCCTCTGGTCTCCCCGGGCACGAATTTATGGCTGGAAAACATAAAACTCCTCAACATTTATTCCTTACATTTCCCCTCCCTCCGGAGGCACTTCAAAAATCAATGCTGGCATTAAAAAAAGGGGCATTTTGGAGACAGATTGATGCTTTTTGCTTCCCTACAAAGGTTTCAAAGCACAGAATAAATATGTAGGTGAAGGGAAAGTGGGTCTGACGGCCGTTTAAATCAATTGGAGCCCCAAATTGCCCCAAATCCGATGTGTTTCCCACTCGGTTAATTCTCTCTCGTTAATTAATCGAGCCCGGGGCTCCCTCTAGCGTTGCTCAGGGTCGCTCCCGGGGCAGGGGCTGCTCTCATCCCAGCCCTGTCCCGTCCCTTCCCGACCACCAGGCCTGAGAAAGGGCAGGAAAAGGCCCTAAGGATGAGCTCAAGCATCTCAGGAAGACCCGGGCTGTGGAATTTTCCCCCAGATCTGTTGGAGGTCCTGGATCTCCAAACCCTGGGTGCATTTTGGGGGTGGATTTAATGCCATGGGACAGCCAGAGGGGTCTGTTTGCAGCGCTGTGTGGTGCTGCCTGCTTTGGGTGGGATGTGAAGCCTCCAGCAGGGAACAGCAGCAGGACTGTGCCCTGATCCTGCTCCCAGCACCCGCATCTCCCTCCCTGGGCAGAGCAGGGCACAGCCTGGGCACAGGTACCCGGCAGGAGACACCCACAGACCTTCACCTGCAGGGTCCTGGGGTGCAACTCAATGTCTCTGAACCCCTGAATGCCTCATTTTCCTCTTTGGGATGGAGATCCCAGAAGAGAAATAAGATTTCTGTGGACTGTTCTACCCTGTCTGCCCCAAAACAAGGCCTGGGGTGCTCTTTGCTCCTCTGGCTGCTGTTCCTGGGGGGAAACCAAGGCACAGAGCTTGGAGTGACCCCACAGAGCTCTGTGGGATCTCCTGGACACTTTCCTGGGTGTGCTGGACACAGGTTTGAGATCCAACCTCCTGCTCTTCCTCTGTGCTCTTTCCCTGCCCTTTGGGGAATCTCTTCCTCTCTTCCCACGCTGCAAAGATTCTTCTGGGCAGCCTCTTTTCTCCCTTCTCCCCTCCTTTCTCCCTTCTCTCCACCTTTCTCCCTTCTCTCCTCCTTTCTCCCTTCTCTCCTCCTTTCTCCCTTCTCTCCTCCTTTCTCCCTTCTCTCCACCTCGAGGCTTCCCCAGTGGT
>NW_016690471.1:329243-333594 GCF_001604755.1 Lepidothrix coronata
AGGAAAAGAAAAAAAAAAAAAAAAAGAAAGAAAAATCCCAGCACATTAGTAAAAATAATATATGAGGGGTAGTGGCTCTGGGGGGTGGGGTGGGGAGAAGAGACCTTAAAAGGCCCCCATCTCCCATGGATGGGAACTAAATGGTTTCAGGATGGTGCCACGACTTGCCTTTGCTCTCTTGGAGGGGAGACACTCCGAGCTCTGCCTCTGGGATCCACCGTCTCTTTTTGCTCCTGTGACTCCCTTTTTGATTTTGGGGTCTTTTCATTCTGTTTTGTTACTTTATGGGGGAGCGGGGAGCAGACCCCCACCACCTCCCAAGCACAGAGGTGGAGAAGTGTGGTGGTGGGGGTTTTGGCTCTATTTGGGATCCAAACCTTCAGAGGGACCGGAGAAGGGGAGTTTGTGTCATCCAGGGTGTGAAATGCTGACACTGCCCAGAGAAGAACCATAAACCCAAGAGCCGAAGGTCCCTGGACAAGGGCCAGGTGGGTGAGGGGGAGAGGAGAGCTCACATCATCCACTTCCAAGTGGAGTTAAGCCATGGATTTGCTCTTGCTTTGCTTCTCCCCTGACTGGATTTCCAGGGCTGCTTTTCCCCTTCTTCAGCTGCTCCGGGTCGGGATTGGATCGGGATTTTTCTGTCAACACGGGAGCAGAGTGGTTTTGGGATGTCCTGAGGCCGGGAAACCCTCGGGACAAACCAGCCTCAGCATCTTCCTGCGGATACCAGAGGGGCTCTGCCACCGCCACGGGAATTCCAAGGGCTTCTAAAGAGCCGAAAATCCCCCCGGCTGGAATCAGAGTTCAACTCCAGACCGTCTGAAAATCCTGCGGTTTAAGACCAGGTCGTGAATCAGCTGCAAGGTTTGAACGTTTAAATTCGCGCTAAACCCGGAGGGGTCTCTCGGTGGGAAAGGCAGCCAGGAGGGAAACGGACGGGGAGTTACGGAATTAAATGAAACCGTGTCCTGGGAGTCGGGTCGGAAACACTCGTTACCTGGTAGTTTTCGGGCTCGGGAGATGTAAAGTGACTTTGACAAGGAAGGTTTTTCTGAGAACCGGGGGTGCCCCGAGCAGATCGGGAGGGGGATGCCCGGCCCGGGGCCGGTCGCCTCCAGCACCCGCCGGCAGCGAATTTGGGGAGGCAGCGGTTTGGGGCCGTTTCTCGTGTCATTTGTGTCGTGTGGGAAAAATCCGCCGCGTGTCCCCCGCCCCCGGTACCTCGCGCGGTTGTGGCCGCGGAGCTTCAGCGCGAAAACCCGAAAGAGAAGAAATTCGGGATGGGGAGGGGATGGGGCCGCCGGCTGAAGTCGAGTCGAGGAGCGATTATCGGGATTCGGCCCGGGGGAGAAGGGAGCAGAGCCCTCCCTCCACCCGCCTCATGGGTCGTGTTTGGTCCGTCCCGTCGGTGTCTCCTCCGGGCGGGGATAACGCCCTGAGCCCCCTCCAGCCCCCCCGAGGAGGCCCATTTGGCATCCTTCGAGTATTTCCAGAAGGAAACCCTCGAGAGGGTCCTTCCCGAGGGATGATCCCTGCGCTCTTCCCCGCGAGGAGCGCAGCCCGCGGGCTCCAGCTGCCTTTTCCTTCGCGCTTTCCCAACAAATATTCGCTTTAAAAACAAAAATAACCCAGCACCCAAACACCGCCCAAACCACTCCTTTTAGCCGAAACACCCCGAAACCTCAGCCCTGGATTTTCCTTTGCGAGTCCTGCTCCCATTTATCCTCCCCGTTCCCCCTCCCCAAATTCCCCGGGGGCTCCCGGTGATGGGGGGACGGTAACGAGAAGGGAGCAAGTGCCGGGAGCGGGGTCGGGGCTGCAGTGGGTCCTTCGCTCGGGGGGCATCGCCACGGCCGCTCCCCTCGGGAACAGGCCGGTTTTATCCCCCGGCTGGCTGGAAGCGTCCAAGGGTGACCATTTGAAGGGCAGGATCAATGTGCAAAGCGCGCCTGGACTTCGGTCCCTGGAGGAAGAAGAGGCTGAAGGGAAAACTCCCCCCGAGGAACCGCGGAGCAGAATCGGACCCTGCAGGAGAAAGGTGGATTTTTTTTTTAATTAAGGACGGCAAAGGCCCGTCGTGAGAGCAAATTGGGATGCGGTTGGAATCGGAGAGGGGAGGCAGAAAGATAAAAACGGGGGAAACCACCCCAATTTCACAGTCACGGCTGCGGCTCGGGAGCGGGTCCTGCGCGCTGCCCCAGGTCAGTCCCGGCCCGGGGGGAGCGTCGGGGCAGGAGGTGGCTGGGAAAGGGCTCAGGGCTCTGAGAAATGTGTCCCTTCTCCTCCCTCCCCTGATCGTTTTGTACCAGAGGTTTGGTTGGGTTTGGGGTCTTTTTTTTTCCTGTGTGAAGTTTTGGTATATCCTTACGTTGTCCGAAACCTCTAAAATCCCACTCCTCCACATTTTCCCTTATTTTTTCCCCATTATTGCCCATTATTAGCTATTTAAATTGGCGTATTTTAATATTTTTAGGAATGTGTCGCGAATACAGAACCAGACACAAACACAAAATACCTTCTGCCCGCCTAAGCTTTAGTAGGTTTCCTACAGCACCCGGTTCCTTTCCAGGTTCATTTCCAGGAGGGAAAGTGTATTATAATTGGGAAAATGGCATAAATAGATTCTATGGAAGAACCGGATTCCCCCTTTTCTCCATGTTCTGCGTCTGAGCCATTTTGGGAATGGTGCATCGAGTCATCGGAAACCCGCCAGTGCTGGCGGGGTTTGGGTCCTTTTCTT
Source organism: Lepidothrix coronata (assembly GCF_001604755.1). NCBI lineage: Eukaryota > Metazoa > Chordata > Aves > Passeriformes > Pipridae > Lepidothrix > Lepidothrix coronata. Next base: position 331,987 of record NW_016690471.1, read on the forward strand.
CTCTGCCATGACAGAGGGTTGTGCCACAAACCATCATTTTTCTCGAAGGCAGAGCCAGAATTAATTCCCGCCGATTATTAAATTATCCTATGCGGGCGGGGGTTTAATCCCGGGAAAAAATCCTTTCTGAGGAGAGAGCGAGCGGGCCGGGCTCCATCCTCCCGGGAATCCTGGCTCCATCCTCCCGGGAATCCTGGCTCCATCCTCCCGGGAATCCCGGCTTGTCTCTGTGCTGGACCTGCCCCCGGGCAACCCCCAAATTCGGGAGACCACAGCAGAGCCCGGGGGGAGGGTCCCCACACAGCGACCGGCCAAGAACTTGAATTCCTGCGGGAGAGGGGGTAGGAAAAAGGAGGTGGACGAGTCGGAACGGGGGGGACACGGCCGGGAGGGGCTGCTCTGCCCGCTGCCCCCCAGCCCTGCAGCCCAGCCGGCTCCAGGCGTGTGTCGGGCGGCTTTTCCGCGGACCTTCGCTCCGGTTTTGGCCCCGGGAAGGACGAGGCGAGGCCAGGGGAGACATCCTGGGGTCCCCCAACCTTTCGGGTACTCCCAGGTCATCCCCTGGCTCTTCCCTTCCTTGTTCTCGGCGCCGCAGCAAGAAAACCCGTCCCGGAGGCCGGGTCGTCTTCCCCTCCCTAAAATCGCATTCAATATCTAATGTTCAATATATAATATTTAATATTTGCCCCCTCTGCAGCAGCCGTGCGCAGCCTGCGGGCGAGCGGCGCTGCAAGGAGGCTTCGAGTGGGGGAATCTGGCGATCAGCTCCGCGCAGGGCTCTTTCTCCTCCTCATTTTTTATTTTTGGGGATGGGCTTTCACGCCCTGGCACGGCCACGGGCTCTCGCTTCACCCCTGCGGAGGGCTTTCCCAAAATAATCCCCTGGCCAAAAATGGGGAGCCCGGAAGGAGAGGTGGGAGCCAAACCTCCCGGGAGCCGAGGACGGGGAGGGGCGGCGGCAGCCGCAGGTTTTATATCAAAAAATACATCCCCCCCTCCGCAAGGCAGGGAAGTTTCCCATTAAAACTGACGCCGGGGGACGGTCTCGGCAGCCTCGCCCGGCCCGGATTGGTGAGCTCGCCCGCAGACGCGCTTTCTAACAGATAAGTCGATCGGCAGAGACCTCCCCCCACCCCGTTTTACCCCAAAATATCGGCTTTGCCAAGCCCCAGCCCGCTCCTTCCCCCGCACCGGCGGCACCGACCCCTCTCCCTGCCGCCTCCCCTCCCTCCCTGGTGGGGGGGAAGAGGGTCCGTCCCCCCCCCCTCTTTTGGGGATGGAAATGAGCCGCCGGCAGCCGGGACCGCGGGTCCTGCCGGTCCCCCCACCCGCCGGGGTCACCCCCAGCAGAGCCCTGCCCACCCTTGTCCCCCCCCGGCACAGAAGAGGGGTCCTGGCTGGAAAATGAGGAGGTTGGAAGCCCCCTGGACCCCCCCGCGGCTCGGGGAAGGGCGGGGGGGGGACGTGCCCGAGAACGGCTCCCCGCTTTTTATTTTTTAGGCGGGTCTAAAGGCGCTGAAAGAGCCCCGAGAATTCGAAGGTGGGTAAAACAAATCAATAAGAATTAAGCTCCGCTCCCCCCGTTTTACAGCAGAAGGCGGCAAACAC
>NW_016690471.1:334220-347426 GCF_001604755.1 Lepidothrix coronata
CTGTGGGATGGGAAGGAAGGAAGGAAGGCTGCTGTGGGATGGGAAGGAAGGAAGGAAGGCTGCTGTGGGATGGGAAGGAAGGAAGGATTGAAGGAAGGCTGCTGTGGGATGGGAAGGAAGGAAGGATTGAAGGCAGGCTGCTGTGGGATGGGAAGGAAGGAAGGAAGGAAGGAAGGCTGTTGTGGGGTGGGAAGGAATTCTCCCGGCTAGACTTGAAACCAAAAGGTCATTTCGCCGGGACTGCCAAGTCCACTCGCCGAGGGGGACTCGGCTTTTCTTCCGCGTCTCCACGTGTTTCTCTCTCCGTCTCCACAAACTCGCGTCCGTCCGCGGCGAGGCAGAGAAAGCGCTTGTGCCGCAACGAGGTACCTTTAAACTTCATTTCCTGTCCCTCCCCTGCTTTATGGATTTCTAATAATGAGTCGAAAACCGGAGAATAACCAATTAAAGTCTCCGGGACGGAGGGCTTGTGTGAATAGTTGGAGGTAGCCAGGCTTAATTGATTTTCCCAACAAATGGATGGAATAGGAACAAATGGAGTATTTTGTCTAAGGAACGTCCGGTGTTGGATTTATTTCTTTTACTCATTTTGGGGAACTTTTATCAATATAATTCCTTATCCCTTTTTTTTTTCTTTTTTTAGTTTTTTTTTCTGACTAAAAACTCTTACAAATATTGAAGTGCAATTCACAATATCCCGAACACGGAAACTAAAAGACTTCCTAAAAAGCCAGGAAAACTCTCCGGAAAATTATTCAAAATAAGATTTTAGAATTACTTGGCTGGCATGAGAATGTACGGGGCTAAATCAATTCTCGCACGAGTTGCTGGACCTGAAATGCTCTTGGCAAAGCGAGAGGTCTAATCCGGGAAAGTGAAATGCGCTTGACCGATGGATTTGTCCGACCCTCGACTTACCCGAATTATTTTGCTAATTAATTTTATTTAATCGCGGCCAGCGTAACGTTTTGGATACTTTTATATCTGTAAATATTACTTTTTAAGTCTTAGCCCCCAACCCTTCCAGCCAAAGCCTCGATGGTTAATTAAGGGAAACCTCATTTGACTGAACTTTGCCGCAAGTCTGGAGACTAATTGACATTTTTTTCCCCAAGCGAAACAGCTTTTCCTGGGCCCGGTTTTTGGGGGTCGCGGCCCCCGCGGCTGGGCCTGAGCTCAGCCGGGAGCCCACAGAGGCTCCTCCGGCATCCCCGGACACCCCAAACTAAATTCGGGTAGAGGGGAAAGTTTCTTACGGGTTTTGTGACGCCGAGATCTCCTCGTTTTGCTCCTCTGAGCCGTCCGCGTTCCCAGTGCGCCCTGCAAAAAAATCGGGAATTGTCGGAGTTATGAGGAGGGAGATGGGCTTGAACCCCGCCGCTTTTCCTTTCCTATCAATTAGAGTTTTCCTACTAATTGGAGCTTTCCAATTAATGAGAGCACTGAAGGGAACTTTTCCTTTTTAACCTGGGTTCTGCTTTTGGGGTTTGCTTCCCTTAATTCCTCCGAAAGCGGGGGCGGAGGGGAAGGGGCGCTGCGGGGACACGCGTGGGTTGTTCCTCTGCTTTTCCTTCTCGGGATTAATGATTCTGTCTGATCGCGGGTTTCATCCATAAAATCCGGGCTGTCCCCGAGGATTTCCAGGGGGAGGGAAACCCCCGGAGGCAGAAAAGTGACTCCTCCTTTGCGCGGGGTCTCAGGAGCCCTGCGGGACTCCAGAGAAATGCGTGGGTGTCATATTTTATTTTTATTTTATTTTATCCTATTATTTTATTTCGTTCCATTTAATTTTTTTAATTTATTTGGTGTCTTTTTTATTTATTATTTTATTTATTTATTTATATTCATTTAATTTAATTTTTTAAGCTGTTTTATTTCGCTTCGTGTCATCTGACTTTATCTCATTCGACTTCCGTTCGTTTGACTTCAGTTCATTTCATTTTATTTCATTTGACTTCAGTTTATTTTAACGCGCCTTTCCCTGCGGCAGAAAGTTCGATTTTTATTGCGAAATCCTTTTCTTCTTCTTCCCATTAAAAAAAAAAAAAAAAAAAAAAAAAAAGAAAAAAAAGGAAAAAAAAAAAAGAGAAAAAAAAAGAAAAAAGGGAAGAAAAGAAAAAGGCAAAGAAAACAAAAATCAGTGAAAATGTTTGTCTTCTGCTTGGCAGAGAAACAAAAGCGGGGCCGGGCCGAGGGCGCTGCAGGAACCGGCCGGCGAGCGCCGCCCCGAGGCCACGGGTACGGCCACCTCCTCTTCCTCCTCCTCCTCCTCCTCCTCCTCCTCTTCCTCCCCATCCCTCTCCTCCCTCTCCTCCCGGCTCCCAGGAGTCAATAATCACAGCCCCTGCCAGCGCCGGGGCGGGATTTATTATTTATTCCCCTTTATTAAATTATTATTATTATTACCGGGCCCGCAATAATTCAAGCGCTCGAGCAAAAAAAAAATATATAAATAAATAAAATATGGCTTATTTTTGCAAAGGCTGTTCAGGAATATCCCCGGGCCTGAGGGACACACGGGAGCGAGGGAAGAGCTGCTTCCCACTCCCATCCCCACCCCGCGGGGAGGGGGAGGGCAGCAGGAGGGTTTGAGGGCAACTTTTTAATCTTTTTGCCCTAAAAGCGCCTCCCGTTTGTCACCTATTCCCTTTGGGAACCCCCGCCCGCGTCCCAGGGGACGGACACGGAATATTCCCGAAGGCTTCCCCGCGGGATGGGGACGGCGGGGACCAGCTGCTGGAACGGGATTTTAATAAAAACATCGCTTTTTATCTGAGCGGGTCGCAAAGAAACTGTAATTTTCGAGATTCGGGGCCATTTCCCTCGGATCATCATTGATGTATTCTCCTGCCCCGTGAGTGTGTAATGGAGATGTGCACACATCTGCATTTACTGATGGATGCTCGGGCAAACACTTCAGATCCCCCCGATTCATTATTTTAGCGTTCATTCCCCTGACAGGGAGGAGTTATCTCGGGGCTCGCACATCCATTTACCGGCTGAGAGCTCCAGCTCGTCCCTGACATCTGAATTTAAAATGTCTTTCGAAACTTTAGCGACAGCCAGAAGGGAAGAAAAAAAAAGCCCATTACCTTAAAATGTTGCTCCAGCGCGAGAATTAAACCTGATCCATCCCCTACTTAGATTTGGGGCACTTTCAATTTTTTCCCCCCTTCCTGTTATTTATTTTTAAACCCAATCGCGAAATTAAACGGCACACGCGCGTTTTTCACGCCGATCCTGAGTGCTTTCCCTTATTTATGTTTTTCCATCTGCGAGTCAGGGGCTTCATTTCCAAGTTGCAGGAAGCGAAAGCTCTTTAAAAATATATCCCTCCTGCCTGTTCGGCGCGAAAGAAAAGAGCTTTTAATAGCGCGAGTTCAAGTGTGACCGCCACTTTTGTTTTACAAATTGCGCTGGCAGAAAAAGTAAAGTGGTGGGTCTGAGGTTTTTTTGTTTGTTTGTTTGTTTGGGGTTTTTTTTATTCCTCTTTTTAGGAAATAGAAAATAGTCGACAAATTGTTAAATTATCGTAGGTGTGGTGCTGTAAATAGAGGAGATTCTCTGTTTGCCTGTCTGCAAACACACACCACGCAGTAATATGTAGTAACTACTGCAGGTATGTGATACTACGGGTTCTTCGTTGGCAAAAATAATCGAAGTTTTACAGTAAACTTGAAATTCTTGCCCCTCACAGCTCTAATTTTTAGCTGAACCTGCCCATATCTGCGTATCAAAAAGGAGAGAAAGAATGAATTGTGAATTAATCGGGGGAAATCTGTATTAATTTCAAATTAGAGCCTATAAAAGACGAGGGCTCACAGGACCTTTTCCTCCCTTTGTGCGTTTAGAACTCTAACCAAGACAAAACCAGAATCCAACCCTCCTGTTGTCCACATTCCCCCCCAAAAAAGAGTTCCCCCCTTCTCTTCTCTTCTCTTCTCTTCTCTTCTCTTCTCTTCTCTTCTCTTCTCTTCTCTTCTCTTCTCTCCTCTCCCAAGTGGCTGTTTGGGTTTTTTTCGGGGGGTTCTTTGTGGCTTTGTTTGTTTGTTTGCCGATTCCGGCCCGTCTCCGACCTGCTCTAAAGCGCTGGAAGTTCAACAGCGTGGCTCGGGTTTATTGTATTTCCGGTACAACAGATTTATATCCCGGCCCAGCCAGGCTTTTCAAGGCTTTTGGGATGAAATGAAGCCAAGTTATAATCAAGTTTCTGGCTCCTCTTTGCGTCTCTCTTGAACTCGGAGGATTTGTTTCTTCAATGAACTTTTAAACTCCCCTAAACTTGCCCTTTCGGGCCGGGGCTATCTCTGCCTGTTGTCTTTCCAGCCTTTCTCATAATTCCTTTTGCTGGGCCCGGTTAGTTATTTATTACACTTGAGGACAAACCCCCAGACTACCAGGTAAGACACTGACCTTACATTAAATATATAATCACTATACACATAGAGAAGTGGTTTGTGCCTGACCAGATTGGCTGGGGGCTGTATTGTCCTTTTTAAAAATATATAAATTTATAATATTTTTTTTTCCTAAAAGGGGATTTTGGCCTTTTTTTTCCTGCCAGACTTCCCCCGCGGAAGTTGCTCGGAGCTCAGCAAAGCCCCCGGGGCCTCGCCGCCTCCCCCGGCTTTAATTCCCCCTTTTATCACCACCGAGTCGTTATTTTATAACACGCTTTTCCAGCGCGTTGGAGGGAGAAAATGACACAATAAGTTTCTCTCTGTTGCTATTTACACCTAAAAAATAGCCCCGATGTCGCTTTTCTCCCCCTCTTGCTTTAATTGATTTATATGTTTTTGACTTCTTTCCTTCTTCTTCTTCTTTCCTTTAAATGAATCCCCTTATACTTCCTTTCGGGAGAGGAGAATATGAATTAATCGCCTTTTTTTTTCCCCCCCGGAACTCACTGCTTTAGCTCTATTCTCTGCGGAAAGTTCTCCAACCACTGGCAGGTTTAGATTAAAAAAAATAAATAAATCTGGTAATAGTGTTTTAATACGAAGTCTTGATAAATAAGCTTCATATAGGAAACGATCCTTTAAATTGGCTTTCCAGAGGAGGTGGGGGAAGAACTTTAGGGATTTTTGCTCTTTTTTATGGCTGCGATAATCGCTTGTTTCTCAAAGTCAATAGCATTTTACTGTTTCCTCTGGTCTATTTGTAAACTATTTGTAAAGTCCTGCAGGAGGGATCCGCTCCAGACACTGTACATAGGAAATCATCTGAATAGTTGTTTCGGGCAATCCGAGGGGTTTTTATTTCGTCCCTGAAAAGATCCTTTTGTTGCTTTTGTTTCCTAGCAACTGTTTTCTATTATAAAAGTTCAGATTGCAGATGATGTCAAACAAAATGGCTGCCCGGGCGCCTTTCTTGGCAATTTTAGCCTTTGACCCAAGGCTGAACTAGAACTGCTCTGTGAATTAGGTAGTTTCATGTTGTTGGGGCTTTTAATTTTAAACACAAGGACATCAAACTACCTGATTTACTCCAGTTAATGCTCCTCGCTCTCGCTTGCCGAGGGCACTTGCCCCTGGGAGGATGGGGAAGGGGTGGCAGCCCTGGATCCCCCTCCTCTCCATCCCCTCCATCCCCTCCATCCCCTCCATCCCCTCCGGCCCCCGGACCGCACCGGGCGCGGAGACGCCGGGTCCGTGTCCCCCAGCCCGGGTCCGTGTCCCCTCCCCCGGGACCGTGATTCCCCTCCACCCCCGGTCCGAATTCCCCTTCCTGGGGGCGAGCACTTGCCCCAGGAAGGATGGGAAAGGGCTGACAACCCAGTTTTCCCCGTCTTTTCCACCCCCTGGACTACACCGGCACCAGGCGCGGAGGCGCCGGGTCCGTGTCCCCCATCCCAGGTCCGTGTCCCCCATCCCAGGTCCGTGTCCCCCAGCCCGGGACTGTGATTCCTCTCCACCCCCGATCCCAATTCCCCTTCCTGGGCGCGGGCACATGCCCTGGGAAGGATGAGGAAGGGCTGGCAGACCGCTTTTTCTCCCTCCTCTCCATCCCCATGGAACTGCCGGCTCCGCGTCCCTCATCCCAGGTCCGTGTCCCCCATCCCGGCTCCGTGTCCCCCATCCCGGCTCCATGTCCCTCATCCCGGCTCCGTGTCCCCCATCCCGGCTCCATGTCCCTCATCCCGGCTCCGTGTCCCCCATCCCAGGTCCGTGTCCCTCATCCCGGCTCCGTGTCCCCCATCCCGGCTCCGTGTCCCCTCCCCCGGGAGTGACTCCCCTCCACTCTCGGCCCGGATCCCGCTTCCCGGGCGCCAGCACTTGCCCCGGGAAGGATGGGAAAGGGGCGGCCGCCCAGTTTTCCCCCTCCTCTCCATCCCCATGGAACAGCCGCGCCCGTGTCCCCCACCTGGGACCGTGACTCCCCTTCACCCCCGCTCTGTGTCCCCCTTCCCGGGCGCGGACACTTGTCCCGGGAAGGATGGGAAAGGGCTGGCGGTGCGGTTTTCCCCCTCCTCTCCATCCCCGGGACCGCATCGGAGCCGCCGGGGCCGTGTCCCCCACCCGGCTCCGTGTCCCCCACCCGGCTCCGTGTCCCCCGCCCCAGTTCCGTGTCCCCCACCCCAGTTCCGTGTCCCCCACCCCAGTTCCGTGTCCCCCACCCTGGTCCGTGTCCCCCACCCCGTTCCGTGTCCCCCGCCCCCGTTCCGTGCCCCCCGCACCCCGCCGGGCCCCAGGACTGGGCCCGGCCGGGCCAGGGGTGATGGTTTCTTTGTTTAAATCCCCGTTTCAGGGACCTCTTTGCGAGACAAGGCGGTCACGCCCCGAATCATCAAGAGCTTATTAACGGTCTAATTAGGCTGCGGCGCCTCTCGGAGGCTGAAATCCCCCTCCCCAGCGAATCCCCCCTCCCCCCCGGGTCAGCAAACCCCTCCGTGTGCGCAATAAACTTTGTGTCTGGCATAAAAATATAATATCCCTATAAATATACACACAAAGCCATAAAGGAATTTAAGTGGCTCTTATTTTAGGAGCTGTGATCTCCACCTCGGTGTAAAGGGTAACGCGTGGGTTTAGGGAACACAAAAGAGCTCCCGGGTTTAACTGTTCCAATGGATAAAATAAGTTTATTAAAGGTACCGCTGGCAATGCTTTAGGGACCGGGGTGGGGAGTGGGTCCTGTGACTTTTCCTATGGAAAATGCCACATTTTGCCATCGGATAAGGAATATTCAGTCCCCGAGGAGCTCCTGCATCTCGTAGTAAACATCCCCACGTCTTTAGGGACTGATAAATGCCAAGTTGGGGTCTGTGCCCCTCAAAAGACCGCCCGGCTGATCTCGTGGCTGGGCACTGATCTGTAAGTTCATCATATAAAACATCATTTTAAGTTCGCAGATATGACATTTTTCAGACCACGGCTGCGAATTTCACTAAATAAATGGGTTTATAGGTGGTCTCGGAAATGCCCACAATAGTTTCACCACATCCTCCCTCCGGGTCTCAACATGTTGCGCTTGGGCATATACTGATTAAAAAAAAAAATTAAAATAAAATAACTTAAAACCGTAAAAATCTCTGGGAGAAAGAGGGAGTGCGGAGAGTTCTGCGTGTCAAAGTGTGTGTTCAGATGAAATCCACCCATTCCACTTTCTGCAAGCTGGAAGCCCGCAGAGTTCTCTGTGTGTGTGTGTAAGGAAGCGGCTCATGGAAGCGATTTTCCCCGCACTGCTGTTCCAAACACGCATAAAAACAAATTTCACATGGTCCAGGCCACGGCTAAATAAGCCTGGGACTTGATCTGCCTTCGAGCTTTAAAGAATTAAACTTTGATACCATATCCAGGGTCCAACCCACCATCTGCTGCTACTTTTTGTGGCCTTGGGTAGGGATTTTTTTGTCGTCGGTGTTTTGCTTTTTTTTTTTTCCCCCCCTCCGCTCTGAGCGTTTAAAGAAAACGAAAACAAACAAACAGCCAACTTGTCTGGGTTTTAAACTGGTGCGTGCTTTATTCCCGAAACTGGTGATTCTTGTAGGCGCTGTGCCCACCTCGCCTATAAACAAACACCCGCTCGAGGGGAGGAGAGGGAAAGTCAAACAGCGGAAAATAACTCGGAGTTTTCTGCCTCGCTCTGCGAGCCCCGTGACTCCTTCCTTAGAAACAACGCGCCGCTTGTGCCCTCACTCAAAGCCCTTAAACGGAAAAGGACAATCTGGGAAAGTTAATCATAAACCGCTCGGTAATAATGGCCCCAAAGGCAACCCCACGAACCTGCCTTGTAAAAATGTCTGGGCTTCTGATTTCGATCTGCCTCCTCCCCGCCTGAATACAGGAAACAAGGGCCGGGAGGAGAACGGGGGACACGGAGCTGGGAAAGGAGCAGGATCAGGCCCGGGGGGGGCTGTGTTGCTGCCTGAAGACGGGAATTGGGGCTCGTTCCCCCAGGGAAGCAGCGGGGAGAGGTGGGCAGGGGCTCGGGGAGAGGTGGGCAGGGGGTCGGGGAGAGGTGGGCAGGGGGTCCCGCCTGTGCCTCGGGAGCGCCTCGTTCGCCTCCTTTTGCGAATTAAAAAAAAAAAAAAAAAAAAAAAAAAAGATAAGAGGACCTTACCTGGAGAAGCCGCTGCGTGGGGACGATAAAAGGGTTTTCCTCGGCGGAGGAATTGCCCGGTTTGGGACACGCTGCACATTTCTGAGCCAACACTCGAGGAGCAACCGCGCTTTTAATGCGCCGCATCCCCCCCCCAGTCGCTGCCCTGCCAAAGTCCAGCCTGTCCCATATTCCCCCCACCCGGGACGAGTTTTAATTACGGGCAAAAGTGTTGATAAAGGAGCCTCTCCGCCAGAAACTCCCCCTTTTATTTCACCGGGGCTCGCGCTCCCGGTTTTATGGAAACAATTCCATCGCAACTTCACCCTCGTACCTGTGCTTGTGTTTTCCCACCCTCTTCCCCTGCCTTGAGTGCGAGCGACAGATTTCTCACCACTGCGGGCTGTTACTTCCCTTCCTCCCAGACTAAACGCGACTTGGACGATGCTTTGGGGGTGGTTTTTTTGAGTTTGGTGGGTTTTTTGGGGGGCTACCCCTGTTATATCGCGGTGACCCCAAAGCAGAGCCAGTGGAATCCACCCCAGCAGCTCCCGGGGTGTAAAATCCGCAGCAGCCGGAGCCCAACTATTCCATGGGAGCTGAATATTATTTCAAGGAGGGAGGCGAGGGGAGGGGGAGATCAGTCCAGTAGCCAGAATGTGGGTTCCCGAACAACAACCCAACTTTATTTCAACTTTCTCTCCTTCCAGCTTCCCTTTTCAGATGCACATACGCTTTTACTTTACAGGGGGACCCAAACGCTTTATTAACTGCTGAGATTACAAACCTCATTTGGAATTGGTTTTTTTTTTAGCCAGAGTACACTTTCGGTCCTTGGAAAATTGCCCACATGTGTAACTTGTTTTTGCTTCTCCTCAGACAAGGAATTCCCCCCCTCCTCCTCCTCCCTCCCTCCCCACTTACGGATTTTTAACAGACGGCAGCATTCAAACCGAGAGCCAGCACAGGAAATGGCAAAGGTAGATCCTTCGGCTTTTAGGCTCCAGAAACTTATTTCACTTTTTTTTTCCTTTTTTTTTTCTTTTTTTTTTCTTTTTTTTTTTCCCTCTAAGTTTTACACTTCAGAAGGGAATTTTTGTTGCCCTTTCGTGCCTTCGGACGGGTTTCCATGACTGAAGTTTCTTCCATAACCTCTCCGACCTGCCCTAAAATGTATCATTCATAAATTACGTTTTGCTCCTTAAAAAAAAAAAAAAAAAGAAAAGCCATTCCCTAGTTGTGATTATCAGTATTATTATTATTATTATTATAATATTGGAATGTTTTATATCACCAAAAATAAACGCTCAGCCCTTTGAAGGCTGAGTTATCAGAATCTGGTCTCCAGACTCTCCACAGCCGTGAAGTTCACTCTCAGCTTTTATCCTGCCTTAGCTTATCCTTATCGGCTTCCAAACCTAAACTGGGGAAGGGAATATCCCTAAAATATCCCTAAAGTCGTGCAGGTTCCACCCGACGCCGGGTCGGCCTCTGGGGGTAAAGATCCTGCTGGAATTCCCCCAACCCTGCCCCGTCTGGGGGTAAAGCCCCGCACCCCCAAATCTCCTCCACCTTCTCCATCTCGGTGACAAAGGGGCAAAATCGGTTGGAAGAAGTCGCCAGTTCTAATAAATTATAACAAAAAGCCTCGAAAAAGTGGTTAAATGTGTTTCCGGTAAGAAATGGACCATCCGGTCTTTTTCTCTCTTAAGCCCAAAACTTATAAATCAGTAAAAAGCGACGACTGCACAGACTTAAAATCTGCATATTTCAAAAATATTGTGTATTTGGTTGCTTTCAGCTCAGAAACGCCGACCCGAGGAGTGACTCGTAAAGATGGATTTTGGCAGTTGTGTGTTTCAAAACACTACTCGGAAAATATTCCTTCTCTCCACAGACAATAAAGATTATTTATAAACACTATCCGAGCTCAGAAGCTTCTGCTTCTCCACTGCAGGCTGACAATACTCTGAGTTTTTCCTCACAGCCAGACACACTCGGGGCTGATTCTGCAAGCAGGAAAAAGTTTTCACTTCGAATTTTATTTTGAATAACTCTTTCCACTTCCTCTTCCCTTTACACGCCACAACAACCCCATATCTACAATTAATCTCGTTCTCAAACCCAGCCAAACTCGCATATCCTGCCTCCTCTCTTCCAAGGATTCAGACTTTTGGACTCTGCTCCTTGAGTTTTCCTTCTCCGAGTTGTGTTGTTGTTGTTTTGGTTTTTTTACAGACGGAAGAGTTTTTTATTTAATTTCTGGTGGGCTTTAATTAAGGATTTAAGACCTAAACGCCTCTGGAATGTCACCCGGAGCAGGCAGCGCTGCACGACGTGGTCTCCAAGCGAGCAGACCTGGGATGAAGCTGTAATTTGCCTTAAGCCCCTCTCAGAAAAGGCCACAAAGAGATGAGCGATGGGGAGATGCATAAAAAATAAACTCTTGAACAAACGGAAACCTCCAGAGGAGCGAAAGCAAATGGGTTTTGCAGATCTTCTTGTGAGGTTTCCATTCACCAGGGATCTGAAACCCCTTGGTTTCTGCCTCACAGCCACGCTCCTGAGAGTCTTCTTGGTTTAAATTTATATACTACAGAAAATTATATACTCACATGCTGACACAGTTCATCATTATTTATAGGAGGCGCACCAGGATTTTTTTTTTCCCAGGAATATATTTATTACAGGTAAGACACGGCCAATCTATCTGGCGAACAGAGAACAGGTGTTTTGCTTCAATTAACGTTCAATAATTTCATCTCTCCTTATTCAACACCCTGCTACCAACACGGCTGTTTATCCATCACTTGTATAAACACATTTCCATGCGCCGGGCGAGTTTCATCTCCACAACACACTTAAATCAGCCCTTTCCTCTCCCGAGCTCTCATAACATTTGCGGAGTCCCTCCGAATCTCCTGTGGACCGGCCTGATTTTTAAAAATCATTTCTGAAAGGCAATAAAGCCGAGAAATATGACGGTGCGAGCTCCCGGCTCGTATTTCACGCCTGGTGACACAGGGGCTCTGCCTTTCAAAACCGCACCAACTCTCGAGGAAGTTTAAAGAAGGGAGCGGGGGGAAAACAAAAAAATAAAAAAAAATAAAAGGACGTAGAAATGTGGAAAGTTGGAAAAATGAGGAATTCCCCCCTGGTTTCACACGAGCCCCGTTTGGGTGAGAGGCACCGGAGCGAGCAGCGCTCCTGCCCCGCTCTGCTCGCTGCTGGGGGATCCCTCTGCCCGCTCCGGTTCCGGGGGTGATGTGGAGTCATTTTGGATGAAAACCCCCCCGGAAAGGAGAGCAGAGTAGGCAGGGCAGCTGGAAGTGCTCACAGGACTCACCTGGTGACATCTCCCCACGGGTGGCTTGGCAAGATCGCAACCCCGAGGCTGGAGAGGGGTCCCCAAACTCTCCCCAACCCTCACCTTGGCTGGAGCCCGGGACGGAACCTCCTCGTCCAGCACAGGGAGGGTTTGGAGCTGCCTGGGGGGGGCTCTCGGTGTCCAGACAGTTGCAAAAATTCGAATTAAATCTGACCTCCGGCATTAAGCTCCGGCTCTCCTTGCCCATCATCCCGACCCTCTGGATTATTTTTTTGTTTTGTTTTAAAATGAAAATGGACAGCTTCCTAATTGCGCCTCATTTAGAGGAGCCCCGGTCCCGGACGTGGGGGAAACGCGTCCCTCCGTCAGGCTGCAGGGCAGATGCTCCTGGAAAAGCCCCGTTTATAGGAATAAAGGGAAATCTCGGGCTTTGGATGGAGGTTTTTAATTGCCTTCATCATCCTCCAGTACCAGTGAAACACCTCTGGCAGCGATTTCCCACCTCCGCTCTGTGCAGGCACAGACACTCACACGGACACGGGGAAACGCGAAATGGGTTTCCCCTTCATCCCAGGCCGTTCTTAGCACCCCCTCACTGTTATTATTAGCCTGTTAATACAGATTTCCCACCTCTGTACACTTCAGGAAGGATTCGCGATGATTTATCATTCCTAGAAATCTCTTTGCCCTTCACTTCAAATATCCTTCCGTGTTGTGGGGTGAGAGGGAGCAGGACGGAGGGGTAATAGATTAAAAGAGGCAAATTGATCCGGACTGTTACGGCTGAAGTCCAGAGAAACACTTTTGCCGCGCTCACGGGGAGCACCTTTTCCTTAGCCAACATTTACGGCGCCATCGGAGCGTCTCGCAATAAAGGGATTTACCACCAGAACTTGGGAGAACCGAGCCCGTGTCCCCGCGTCGCCGGGGCCGGAGCCGCACCGAGCTCGAACCCCCCCGTCCGCCACTCGCGCCGGTGCGAGGGGAAAATCCCCAAATCGCCAGGTTTTGGGAAAGGCGCGGAAAAGGCGCGCGAGGCGGGGGGGGGGGGTGTTGGACACGCACCGCGGGCACACGGGGGTGAGGTGCGAGGGGGGCACGGGCGCTGCAAACGCCAGGGGATCCTCCTTCGCCCCCTTTTCTTTTCCACAGGCAATAAATTCAAGGCTATAAAAATCAAAGAAAGCTAATGTAAGTTTTATTAAACTATTTAAGCATCGCGAGTTTGAGGCGTTCTGTGACAAAGCCGGATCAGTGGTGCAACTGTTTTTTTACTGGCCTTGTAAAGTTAAATGAAGGCTTCTGATTTCAGCCGTGTGGGGAACTATTTTAGCTCC
>NW_016690471.1:350348-354073 GCF_001604755.1 Lepidothrix coronata
CCCCCCCCTCCTCCCCCTTTCGGACCCCAACCCATAATATTCCAGGAGCAAACCTGGGAAGGGAGATATTTAGGAATATCAGCCCCGGCTTTGGCCATTCGGTGGCTTTTTTTTTTTTTTTTTCGAAAACTCCTGACGTTTTGCAACATTGCATAAACATAAAACAATCCATCCTTGATATGGAATGCAAGGGCGGATGACAGCGCAGCGCAGCCCCCTCGGCTTCGATTGATTTACGCCGAGACTGACGCTTTATCAGGCACACGAAAAAAGTTTGACCAATCATTTCGCTGGGAGCTCACAACACAGCAGCCCAACTGTACTTTGTTGGCTGGGAAGTTGGAGAAGGGGGTAGAGTACAAATCTAGATCTGTCCTATATATGGTTTTTTTTTTTTCCCTTCACTGAACCGTGCTTTGTATGATGTCTGAGAATGTCCATTTCTGGGACTCTTAGCAATTATTATGTCGACTCCATTATAAGTCATGAGAGCGAAGACTCGCCTTCAGCTAAATTTTCGTCTGGGCAATATTCGAGTTCCAGGCAAGCTGGGCACAATGAGCATCTAGAATTCCCCTCCTGTAGTTTTCAGCCAAAACCTCCAGTTTTCAGCGCCTCCTGGACTCCTTTGAATCCACATTCTTCTGGTACCCTTCCTGCCGTCTACCATCCATATATTCAACATCAAAGCGTCCCATCTGAGAGCAGGTACCTCCGGAGCTGGCTGGATCCAGTACCCAGGGCAGAGAACCTCCCCGGGCAGGGGTCTGTTAAGGCAGAGCCGCTGCTGGGCCGTCCCGGGGATGTCCATAAACAGGGAACACAGGAGTACAATTTAGAAACTTCTGCTGCAAGGGAAGGGATCGTTTCCAATCAAAGGCCCAGCTTCGAGGACAATAAAGTTTGTGAAGGAAGCGAAGACAAAGACAGGACAGATCAAAGTAAGTTATAAAAGTGAGGAAGTAAACAGCATAAAAGCTGGAGGAGGTGCAATAAAAGGGGACAATGCTGCGTAAAGTTTAAAATCGGGGCTTAAAGAAAAGTCTCGGCTTTGCTGATGCCAACCTAAGGGGAGAGGTGGGGAGGGGAGAGGGGTGGCATTGTCTCTGCCGGGAAATAAAAATAAAAATAAAAATGAGCGTCGTCTCTGGGCTTAAACGGAGTCCAGAGCGGACAAAAGCTGGAGCGAGTCACCCTCTTTCCTCCAGAGCGCTGGCTCCGGCAGCAGAGACGCTTTAGTAAGCGGGAGGAAAGGCGCGGGTGCGGGAGCCGGGAAGGGAAGGGACGGGAAGGGAAGGGACGGGGGGAGCCGGGGAATGCTGGGGAGAAGGGAGAGGGGGAGAAGGAGGAGAAAGGGGGGAAAAGAGGCGAAATCGCCGAGGAAAAGTTCCCGTGTGTGGGGGGGAAGCGAAGAGCAGCGGGGCTTTGCCGTGCCCGGCGCATCAGCCCGGGGCCACCGCGCTCCCTCCGCGGCTCCTGCCGGGCTCTGCTGCCCCTGCCCGGCGTTCATTCCTCGCGCTGGCTCGTTCGTTTGTGGGTTTAATCGTTCGTTTATTAAACGCGACGACATTCCGGGTATGAATATTTCAAAGCCGCGCTCCTTCCTAGTTAAAAAAAAAAAAAAAAGAGAGAAGGGGGGCGCTTCCAACTTAATTAGCTTTTATATCAGCTTTTATTTGTGATGTAGCCAGATTGGGGAAACGCTTAAACTTCAGCACTGGCTTTTTCGGCGAGCTGGCTCGTCTTTTGCCCGTTGAAATATAGAAAAAGGCTCGTTCGCCTTGAAAATATTTAATAATGCCATCAGCAACGCGATTAATCGCGCTATTATTAATACTAATGATAATAACAGCGTTGCTAATGATAACAATGCGTTCGAGTGAGGAAGAATCGGTATCTGCACCTCGTGCCTGCCCGGCTGGTACCTGGTTTGCAGCTGGAAGGTGAAACCCGGGCAGGAGGAGAGAGGAAAACTTGGCTTCGCCCTCCCAGTAAAAATATTTCGCAGGGAAAGCCGAACTTTTCCCGACTGGCAGAGCAGGAGCCCCCGCCGAGGGTGGAACTCCTCGGAGCACGGGCCGCCCTGACATCCTCCTTCCCTTTGAATCCACGCCTGCTTTCTTTTCACTCGACGTGGAACAGCCACGGAGGTTTTGCCGTGGCAGCCACAGGATTAAAAACACAGAATATTCTGGCCCCCGTGATTTCCTCCCCTCCTTGTGCAGGATGTTAAAGTGACATTATTTTTTTTTTCCTATGGTTTAACTCGCGCACAGACACACACACACACACACACACACTCACACAAAAAGAAAGTCCTGTTCTATTGTGCTGGGCAGAGATCCAGAACAAACTGCAACCGTGAGGTGAATGATTGGAGGGAATTAAATCTCCAGGTCCTGTGCTCAATGTCCCTGAAATTGAATATATAAAAATCTTGTCCAAGAAGATGTTATTAAGTTATAAGTGAGTGCAGGGACCCGCGCGAGGAGGATGCTGTGTGGTTTCGATGGCGTGCGGTTACGGCGCATATTTTGTTTTAAATAATAGTTTAATTTGGGCTGATGGTGAGAGCCTGCCAGGGCTGGAAGACGAAGCTGTTTTGCAGAAAGTCCTCCCTCCGATTTCCCTGACTCTTTCCATTTTTGAGAGTATTTCTTCATAATGGATCTCTGCCCTGTGTATGGCGCAGGAATCTCTTAAATTATTTGCTGGATTTTAAGGAAAAGACGTGCCAGAACCGCTTCCCATTCGCTTTCCTGTTCAGGGATTTGTGTCTAGTGAGCAGATAAAGCAACGCTGGCATTTAAAATGTATTTTAACGATCCAAAATACGACCAAAAAAAATAAACCCAAACCGAATAAAAACCTGTTATGAAGCACGGCCCTCCATTGTCATTAAAGGATGGGTAGCAGGATTAACAGTATCAATTATTAACAGCTTTCTTCCTCTTTAATATTTAATTCTGCATATTAGATCAAGTCAATTACATTAAGGAAATAGCCGTGCAAATTTGTAAGAGGCAGTACTTACAGGGCAAGATTAACCGGATTATTTTTTAAAAAATATTCAATATATTTCATTTTACGTGGAGGAAACGTTGCAATGGCGTGTGTGTGTGTGTATTTATAATGGTCCATTTAATTGGTGTAAAGGTTTATGGCTTCAGTCATAATTTCAGAGGAGGCAAAGGAAATAAAATAGAAATACGTGGTGTGTCCGTAACCCTTCGTTTTACCCTTTCCCGCCTCTCAGTCACCCAACGGGCAGCCGATATTTGCATGTGATTAGTAAACGTTCCATTATTTACCCTAAACCCACTTCACCTCTGGGTGCGACCTTCGCCACTCTGCTGTCTGGGGGGGTGGCTTTGGCCCCAAAATGTTGGTTTTTTCCAGGACTAATCCCTGGAATGTCCTCTCTGCGAGATTCCCACGGAACTTCTCCCACCCGCGAGC
Source organism: Lepidothrix coronata (assembly GCF_001604755.1). NCBI lineage: Eukaryota > Metazoa > Chordata > Aves > Passeriformes > Pipridae > Lepidothrix > Lepidothrix coronata. The sequence goes on from NW_016690471.1 coordinate 353,808, forward strand.
GTGACGGGCGGCCCTTTATTTATTTTCTGGCTGCGTTTGCAGCCCTGCAAATGTCCGTGGCTCGGGGTGACACTGTCCAGACCTCCGGCAGCAGCGTCCCTGCAGCCCTCAGAGGATGTTTATTGTATCGAGACCCGTTTTTCTTTTTTTTTTTTTTTTGCCACAAAGCAGAAGAAAAAAAAAAAAAGGGCAGGATTTATAGGATTTATGAAAGGTTCCTCCAGCCCTCCTCTCTCTCTCTCTCTCTCTCTCTCTCTCTCTCTCTC
>NW_016690471.1:356100-358115 GCF_001604755.1 Lepidothrix coronata
CTGAAATTTCCACCGCTTCAAATCCTCTTAAGGGGGTAAAAAAAAAAAAAAACCACCCCAACAAGACCTTCCCCTCGACAAGAAACCAGAGCTTAAGTGTTTAAGACCATTCCTCAGAAAGTTGGTTGAGTTTTAGTGTGGTTTTTTTTTTTTTTTTAATGCCCAGACTTTCTGGTGTAAAACTTTCCGTGGTGAAGTGGCTCCTTGGGGGCTTCAAAATTTAACTGTTCTCTTGCCGGAGGGACTTCAGTGTAACCAAACTTCGCTCCGCGGCTCGAAACTAAATTAAGAAAAGCTGTTCCGGAGACATTTTGAGCCGCGGAAGTTGGTGGCAGCAGGATGGTTCCCCTAAATGGGGATTTATTAAAAGAAAGAAAGAGAAGAGAAAGAGATAGTGGGTCGAAAACCACGTTTCAGCTGCCTTTAAGCTGGACAAAAAAAAAAAATCCAGTTTTGTTTGATTCTTCCCCAATGGATGAATTTCAGCTCTGAGTTGGTTTGTTCCTCATATCTCCAGCTGAGTGTGGACTTGCCTAAACCCTCGTTACTATATTTTTCAGAAGCTTTTCCGTGAGTTAATTGATGTTTTGCAACCCATCGGCCACCAGGACTTAGAAACGGTTTTTTTCCCTTTTCCTTAGGATTGTGGTAAAGAGCGGATATTTTTAAGATGACGATATAAGGTTCTTTTAAAATAGAATTTAAAATGTTAGCTCATTTTATTAGGAAATATGCTTACTTTAAAAAAAAAAAATGTTGGGAAAAAAAAAATTGTCTTCTGTAGCATCAGCCCGGATGTATTTTCCAGAGATGTTTAATGCTCCAGAATAAAAATCGATTTTAGAACAACAGCTCCTATATGTCATTGTGTTCTACTGCTTCGTCTAAAACCTCAGAAATATTTGCGTTGTGTTTTCCTGCTCGTTAAGTGTGTTCCGAGGATTCTTTTTTTGCTTATGTTTTTTTAAAAAAAAAAAAAAAAAGTCCAGAGGAAACGGAAATAATTCCCCTCTGGAGCAGCAAGTGTCTCCTTGGTCCCACACAGACTCGCTGCTTTCCCAATTCTTTTTATTCTGATTATTATTTCACTGTTAAATGGGAGATTGGGGCTCTCCGCTCCCATTTCTCGGGGGTCGCTCGTTTGTTTGCTCGTTTGTCTGTTTGGTTTTGAGGGTTGAATCCCGGCGGTCCCACAGCGGCCTTGGGGGACGGGGAGGGGACAAAGTGGATTTTGCTTCCTTTGCTTTTATTCCCCTTTCGCCCGGGGAAAAACTTTCCTGGAGAAAAACCCGCAACCCGAAGCAAAGAGCGGGGAACCCCCAGCCCTCCCTCCCTTCCTGGCATCGCCTCGGCTCTGACGCGCGGCTCCTTCCGAGGGGGCTCAAAGGCCACTCCCGAAATTCCGGCTCGGAATTCGTCGGACCTTTTATTGCTCGTGAAGAAATGCAAGGGCTCGGAAAGTCCTTCTATCTCTATATTTAAAAAAAACCCAACGACACCAAAGCCAACCCAACCCCAGAGCTGCTGAGCCCCGCAGGAAGCAGGTAGTGAGAAGTATAACCAAGGACCCCTTTCCACTAATTTTTAACATAATGGGCGCTCTAAAGGGCAATATTTCACTTCTTTTTTTTTTTTCCCCTTTAAAAAAAAATCCTTTCTTTCGGGGCAGCTCTGAAAAGAAAACAAAAGAAGAAGAAGAAGAGAGATATTTGGAGCTTACAGAGGGAAGGGAGAGAAAGGGAAGTAACTTGTCATAAAAAAAGGAAAATTCAGTGCAGTGTGCTGCAATAAAAGAATATGACCGCTATAAAACTTTATAGGGTATAAATTTCTGAAGGTTAAGGAACTAAACGGCTGTAAAGGAAACAGTGCAAGAAAACTTTCAGGAACTCCTAAATTACTCCAACGACTTGGGAATGTGGGGAAACCCAACGTGTAGATGCTTTTGCTTCTGCTTCACTCACAAAGTTCTCCTTCTTTTATTCTTTTTTTTTTTTCCCCCACTAAGGGAGGGG
>NW_016690471.1:359264-360869 GCF_001604755.1 Lepidothrix coronata
CTCCGCTGGGTATTTATAAATTATCTCTGGCGGACACGCACCCCGCGCTCACACCCATCCCCGCGCGGGTTTTCCTTGGAATAGAAACATTTTCCTTTCAGCGGGACCCCGAGTCCGGTCCGGGGGATGATTTAAGATGAGCCATTGATTTCTGGGGCATCGCTGAGTTACCATCGCACCGCCACCATAAAATTCTACCGCGCTTGATAAAAACGGGAACTTCCGAGACCAACTTCGCTGCCCGCCCTCCCGGCTCCTGCAGGAGCGGGAATTCCTGCCATTTTTCGCTTTACAAACTTCACTAGATGAGCTCGGGGCTGTAAATACCCGCGGAAGAAGAAACTTCTTTCCTAAAATTACTTTGGTCGATTCAGTTGTTGGTTTTTGGTTGGGTTGTTGTTTTGTGTTGGTTTTTTTTTCTCCCCTTGAATATTCCAGCATCCCGCATCCCCACGCCAGAGCTGCAGAGCTCTATTTACTTCTGTGCACCATTTCGGGGCTTTTTATGTGCGAAGATGAAACCCAAATCTGCTCAATCGACAATAAAAGTGTTGGGAAAAATAAAATGTTAACTTGTCTTTTAGGGGGGAGAAAGCCTTAATTATACCACTGCAAGTACTCCAACAACAATAATTACTTGAAAAGGCTCTTAGACTCGGCTGAAATTATCCCTACACAAAATAAAGGAAACGTATTTACTTAAATTATTTCTCTAAGGATGGTTTTAAAGTTTTATTCCGTTACTATCTTTGTTTTCTTTCCTTCTCTTTCTTCCTGCCTTTCTTCATTCCCTGCCTATTCCCACTCTTGATTTTAGTGGATTTTTATTTTTTTTTTCCCCCAAAGCCTTGGCAAGACAGACTGACCAAAACACCCCAACTTTTTTCCCTCTTTTTCCATGTCGTGGAGGTCAAAAATTGTCCCTCAGCTGAAGGCAGGGAGGAGCAGAACCCCCTTTAATTCACCTTTCTCCGGGCAAAACCCGCGCAGAGGGATGCGATGGGAAGCAGCAGAAACCTACCCAGGGCAAAGGGGTGGAAAAAGGGGGGGAAAAAAATTAAAAATAGAGGTTTAAAAGAGTGTCTTTAACTGGTCTTGGAGGTGGAAGGGTTGGAGAACAGAGCTGGGGCTTGGAGGGGCGTCCTGGGGGTTGAGAGGCTGGGGCAGCGCTGGGCTGGGGAGGGTTTGGAGTCGTTATTAACTGAAATACGCCTCGGTAATATTTGCTGACTGCGATAAATGAATTTGAAAATCTACCCCCTGTGTGTTTAGGCGGCGGAAAATTGCAGCGTTGGCATCTTCGGGGTAAGTTTGCACCGTTGTTACCGAATGCCAATAAACCAGAAAGCCTCTCTCCTCTCTCTCCTCTCTCTCCTCTCTCTCTCCCCCATCCCCCCGGTTTTCCCCAGCAAGGACGGGGCGAAATAAAGCAAGAGCTGGAAGTTCTCGAGGAGGGGGGAGCGGGGAGCGGCCCATCGGCGAGGTTCTGGTCGGGAGGTGATAAGCGACACCAGACTTTTGGTTCCCGATCGTCCCCAACCGCATCTTGAGCGAGTCCTCGGCGGGGGAGAGGAGGAGGAGGAGGAGGAGGAGGAGGAGGAGGAG